>NC_090444.1:1679549728-1679777826 GCF_031143425.1 Pleurodeles waltl | reverse complement strand
TTTCTGAAAACTAGAGACCTAGGGGAATCCAAGATGGGGTGACTTGTGTGGCTCGGACCAGGTTCTGTTACCCAGAATCCTTTGCAAACCTCAAAATTTGGCTAAAAAAACACATGTTCCTCATATTTCTGTGGCAGAAAGTTCTGGAATCTGAGAGGAGCCACAAATTTCCTTCCACCCAGCATTCCCCCATGTCTCCCGATAAAAATGATACCTCACTTGTGTGGGTAGGCCTAGCGCCCGCGACAGGAGACGCCCCAAAGAGCAACGTGGACTCATCCAAATTTTTGAAGGAAAACAGAGGTGTTTTTTGCAAGTGCCTACCAGTAGATTTTGGCCTGTAATTCAGCCGTCACCTAGGGAAACCTACCAAACCTGTGCATTTCTGAAAACTAGAGACCTAGGGGAATCCAAGATGGGTGACTTGTGTGGCTCGGACCAGGTTCTGTTACCCAGAATCCTTTGCAAACCTCAAAATGTGGCTAAAAAAACACATGTTCCTCACATTTCTGTGGCAGAAAGTTCTGGAATCTGAGAGGAGCCACAAATTTCCTTCCACCCAGCGCTCCCCCACGTCTCCCGATAAAAATGATACCTCACTTGTGTGGGTAGGCCTAGCGCCCGCGACAGGAAACGCCCCAAAGCGCAACGTGGACACATCCAAATTTTTGAAGGAAAACAGAGGTGTTTTTTGCAAAGTGCCTACCTGTAGATTTTGGCCTGTAGCTCAGCCGCCACCTAGGGAAACCTACCAAACCTGTGCATTTCTGAAAACTAGAGACCTAGGGGAATCCAAGATGGGGTGACTTGTGTGGCTCAGACCAGGTTCTGTTACCCAGAATCCTTTGCAAACCTTTTAATTTGGCTAAAAAACACATGTTCCTCACATTTCTGTGGCAGAAAGTTCTGGAATCTGAGAGGAGCCACAAATTTCCTTCCACCCAGCGTTCCCCGCGTCTCCAGATAAAAATGATACCTCACTTGTGTGGGTAGGCCTAGCGCCCGCGACAGGAGACGCCCCAAAGAGCAACGTGGACTCATCCAAATTTTGAAGGAAAACAGAGGTGTTTTTTGCAAAGTGCCTACCTGTAGATTTTGGCCTGTAATTCAGCCGTCACCTAGGGAAACCTACCAAACCTGTGCATTTCTGAAAACTAGAGACCTAGGGGAATCCAAGATGGGGTGACTTGTGTGGCTCGGACCAGGTTCTGTTACCCAGAATCCTTTGCAAACCTCAAAATGTGGCTAAAAAAACACATGTTCCTCACATTTCTGTGGCAGAAAGTTCTGGAATCTGAGAGGAGCCACAAATTTCCTTCCACCCAGCGCTCCCCCACGTCTCCCGATAAAAATGATACCTCACTTGTGTGGGTAGGCCTAGCGCCCGCGACAGGAAACGCCCAAAGCGCAACGTGGACACATCCAAATTTTTGAAGGAAAACAGAGGTGTTTTTTGCAAAGTGCCTACCTGTAGATTTGGCCTGTAGCTCAGCCGCCACCTAGGGAAACCTACCAAAACCTGTGCATTTCTGAAAACTAGAGACCTAGGGGAATCCAAGATGGGGTGACTTGTGTGGCTCGGACCAGGTTCTGTTACCCAGAATCCTTTGCAAACCTTTTAATTTGGCTAAAAAAATCACATGTTCCTCACATTTCTGTGGCAGAAAGTTCTGGAATCTGAGAGGAGCCACAAATTTCCTTCCACCCAGCATTCCCCCACGTCTCCCGATAAAAATTATACCTCACTTGTGTGGGTAGGCCTAGTGCCCGCGACAGGAAACGCCCCAAAGCGCAACGTGGACTCATCCAAATTTTTGAAGGAAAACAGAGGTGTTTTTTGCAAAGTGCCTACCTGTAGATTTTGGCCTGTAATTCAGCCGTCACCTAGGGAAACCTACCAAACCTGTGCATTTCTGAAAACTAGAGACCTAGGGAAATCCAAGATGGGGTGACTTGTGTGGCTGGGACCAGGTTCTGTTACCCAGAATCCTTTGCAAACCTCAAAATTTGGCTAAAAAAACACATGTTCCTCACATTTCTGTGGCAGAAAGTTCTGGAATCTGAGAGGAGCCACATATTTCCTTCCACCCAGCGTTCCCCACGTCTCCCGATAAAAATGATACCTCACTTGTGTGGGTAGGCCTATGCCCGCGACAGGAAACGCCCCAAAGCGCAACGTAGACACATCCACATTTTTGAAGGAAAACAGGTGTTTTTTGCAAAGTGCCTACCTGTAGATTTTGGCCTGTAGCTCAGCCGCCACCTAGAGAAACCTACCAAACCTGTGCATTTCTGAAAACTAGAGACCTAGGGGAATCCAAGATGGGGTGACTTGTGTGGCTCGGACCAGGTTCTGTTACCCAGAATCCTTTGCAAACCTTTTAATTTGGCTAAAAAAACACATGTTCCTCACATTTCTGTGGCAGAAAGTTCTGGAATCTGAGAGGAGCCACAAATTTCCTTCCACTCAGCGTTCCCCACGTCTCCCGATAAAAATGGTACCTCACTTGTGTGGGTAGGCCTAGTGCCCGTGACAGGAAACGCCCCAAAGCGCAACGTGGACTCATCCAAATTTTTGAAGGAAAACAGAGGTGTTTTTTGCAAAGTGCCTACCTGTAGATTTTGGCCTGAAGCTCAGCCGTCACTTAGGGAAACCTACAAACCTGTGCATTTCTGAAAACTAGAGACCTAGGGGAATCCAAGATGGGGTGACTTGTGTGGCTCGGACCAGGTTCTGCTTCCCAGAATCCTTTGCAAACCTCAAAATTTGGCTAAAAAAACACATGTTCCTCACATTTCTGTGGCAGAAAGTTCTGGAATCTGAGAGGAGCCACAAATTTCCTTCCACCCAGCGTTCCCCCACGTCTCCCGATAAAAATGATACCTCACTTGTGTGGGTAGGCCTAGCGCCCACGACAGGAAACGCCCCAAAGCGCAACGTGGACACATCCAAATTTTTGAAGGAAACAGAGGTGTTTTTTGAAAAGTGCCTACCTGTAGATTTTGGCCTGTAGCTCAGCCGCCACCTAGGGAAACCTACCAAACCTGTGCATTTCTGAAAACTAGAGACCTAGGGGAATCCAAGATGGGGTGACTTGTGTGGCTCGGACCAGGTTCTGTTACCCAGAATCCTTTGCAAACCTTTTAATTTGGCTAAAAAAACACATGTTCCTCACATTTCTGTGGCAGAAAGTTCTGGAATCTGAGAGGAGCCACAAATTTCCTTCCACCCAGCGCTCCCCCACGTCTCCCGATAAAAATGATACCTCACTTGTGTGGGTAGGCCTAGCGCCCGCGACAGGAAACGCCCCAAAGCGCAACGTGGACACATCCAAATTTTTGAAGGAAAACAGAGGTGTTTTTTGCAAAGTGCCTACCTGTAGATTTTGGCCTGTAGCTCAGCCGCCACCTAGGGAAACCTACCAAACCTGTGCATTTCTGAAAACTAGAGACCTAGGGGACTCCAAGATGGGGTGACTTGTGTCGCTCGGACCAGGTTCTGTTACCCAGAATCCTTTGCAAACCTCAAAATGTGGCTAAAAAAACACATGTTCCTCACATTTCTGTGGCAGAAAGTTCTGGAATCTGAGAGGAGCCACAAATTTCCTTCCACCCAGCGTTCCCCCACGTCTCCTGATAAAAATGATACCTCACTTGTGTGGGTAGGCCTAGCGCCCGCGACAGGAAACGCCCCAAAGCGCAACGTGGACACATCCAAATTTTTGAAGGAAAACAGAGGTGTTTTTTGCAAAGTGCCTACCTGTAGATTTTGGCCTGTAGCTCAGCCGCCACCTAGGGAAACCTACCAAACCTGTGCATTTCTGAATACTAGAGACCTAGGGGAATCCAAGATGGGGTGACTTGTGTGGCTCGGACCAGGTTCTGTTACCCAGAATCCTTTGCAATCCTCAAAATTTGGCAAAAAAAACACATGTTCCTCACATTTCTGTGGCAGAAAGTTCTGGAATCTGAGAGGAGCCACATATTTCCTTCTACCCAGCGTTCCCCCACGTCTCCCGATAAAAATGATACCTCACTTGTGTGGGTAGGCCTAGCGCCCGTGACAGGAAACGCCCCAAAGAGCAACGTGGACTCATCCAAATTTTTGAAGGAAAACAGAGATGTTTTTTGCAAAGTGCCTACCTGTAGATTTTGGCCTGTAGCTCAGCCGTCACCTAGGGAAACCTACCAAACCTGTGCATTTCTGAAAACTAGAGACCTAGGGGAATCCAAGATGGGGTGACTTGTGTGGCTCGGACCAGGTTCTGTTACCCAGAATCCTTTGCAAACCTCAACATTTGGCTAAAAAAAAAACATGTTCCTCACATTTCTGTGGCAGAAAGTTCTGGAATCTGAGAGGAGCCACAAATTTCCTTCCACCCAGCGCTCCCCCACGTCTCCCGATAAAAATGATACCTCACTTGTGTGGGTAGGCCTAGCGCCCGCGACAGGAAACGCCCCAAAGCGCAACGTGGACACATCCAAATTTTTGAAGGAAAACAGAGGTGTTTTTTGCAAAGTGCCTACCTGTAGATTTTGGCCTGTAGCTCAGCCGCCACCTAGGGAAACCTACCAAACCTGTGCATTTCTGAAAACTAGAGACCTAGGGGACTCCAAGATGGGGTGACTTGTGTCGCTCGGACCAGGTTCTGTTACCCAGAATCCTTTGCAAACCTCAAAATTTGGCTAAAAAAACACATGTTCCTCACATTTCTGTGGCAGAAAGTTCTGGAATCTGAGAGGAGCCACAAATTTCCTTCCACCCAGCGTTCCCCCACGTCTCCCGATAAAAATGATACCTCACTTGTGTGGGTAGGCCAAGCGCCCGCGACAGGAAACGCCCCAAAGCGCAACGTGGACTCATCCAAATTTTTGAAGGAAAACAGAGGTGTTTTTTGCAAAGTGCCTACCTGTAGATTTTGGCCTGTAGCTCAGCCGCCACCTAGGGAAACCTACCATACCTGTGCATTTCTGAAAACTAGAGACCTAGGGGAATCCAAGATGGGGTGACTTGTGTGGCTCGGACCAGGTTCTGTTACCCAGAATCCTTTGCAAACCTCAAAATTTGGCTAAAAAAACACATGTTCCTCATATTTCTGTGGCAGAAAGTTCTGGAATCTGAGAGGAGCCACAAATTTCCTTCCACCCAGCATTCCCCCATGTCTCCCGATAAAAATGATACCTCACTTGTGTGGGTAGGCCTAGCGCCCGCGACAGGAGACGCCCCAAAGAGCAACGTGGACTCATCCAAATTTTTGAAGGAAAACAGAGGTGTTTTTTGCAAAGTGCCTACCAGTAGATTTTGGCCTGTAATTCAGCCGTCACCTAGGGAAACCTACCAAACCTGTGCATTTCTGAAAACTAGAGACCTAGGGGAATCCAAGATGGGGTGACTTGTGTGGCTCGGACCAGGTTCTGTTACCCAGAATCCTTTGCAAACCTCAAAATGTGGCTAAAAAAACACATGTTCCTCACATTTCTGTGGCAGAAAGTTCTGGAATCTGAGAGGAGCCACAAATTTCCTTCCACCCAGCGCTCCCCCACGTCTCCCGATAAAAATGATACCTCACTTGTGTGGGTAGGCCTAGCGCCCGCGACAGGAAACGCCCCAAAGCGCAACGTGGACACATCCAAATTTTTGAAGGAAAACAGAGGTGTTTTTTGCAAAGTGCCTACCTGTAGATTTTGGCCTGTAGCTCAGCCGCCACCTAGGGAAACCTACCAAACCTGTGCATTTCTGAAAACTAGAGACCTAGGGGAATCCAAGATGGGGTGACTTGTGTGGCTCAGACCAGGTTCTGTTACCCAGAATCCTTTGCAAACCTTTTAATTTGGCTAAAAAAACACATGTTCCTCACATTTCTGTGGCAGAAAGTTCTGGAATCTGAGAGGAGCCACAAATTTCCTTCCACCCAGCGTTCCCCCGCGTCTCCAGATAAAAATGATACCTCACTTGTGTGGGTAGGCCTAGTGCCCGCGACAGGAAACGCCCCAAAGCGCAACGTGGACTCATCCAAATTTTTGAAGGAAAACAGAGGTGTTTTTTGCACAGTGCCTACCTGTAGATTTTGGCCTGTAGCTCAGCCGCCACCTAGGGAAACCTACCAAACCTGTGCATTTCTGAAAACTAGAGATCTAGGGGAATCCAAGATGGGGTGACTTGTGTGGCTCGGACCAGTTTCTGCTACCCAGAATCCTTTGCAAACCTCAAAATTTGGCTAAAAAAACACATGTTCCTCACATTTCTGTGGCAGAAAGTTCTGGAATCTGAGAGGAGCCACATATTTCCTTCCACCCAGCGTTCCCCCACGTCTCCCGATAAAAATGATACCTCACTTGTGTGGGTAGGCCTAGCGCCCGCGTCAGGAAACGCCCCAAAGAGCAACGTGGACTCATCCAAATTTTTGAAGGAAAACAGAGGTGTTTTTTGCAAAGTGCCTACCTGTAGATTTTGGCCTGTAGCTCAGCCGCCACCTAGGGAAACCTACCAAACCTACCAAACCTGTGCATCTCTGAAAACTGGAGACCTAGGGGAATCCAAGATGGGGTGACTTGTGTGGCTCGGACTAGGTTCTGTTACCCAGAATCCTTTGCAAACCTCAAAATATGGCTAAAAAAACACATGTTCCTCACATTTCTGTGGCAGAAAGTTCTGGAATCTGAGAGGAGCCACAAATTTCCTTCTACCCAGCGTTCCCCCACGTCTCCCGATAAAAATGATACCTCACTTGTGTGGGTAGGCCTAGCGCCCGCGACAGGAAACGCCCCAAAGCGCAACGTGGACACATCCAAATTTTTGAAGGAAAACAGAGGTGTTTTTTGCAAAGTGCCTACCTGTAGGTTTTGGCCTGTAGCTCAGCCGCCACCTAGGGAAACCTACCAAACCTATGCATTTCTGAAAACTAGAGACCTAGGGGAATCCAAGATGGGGTGACTTGTGTGGCTCGGACCAGGTTCTGTTACTCAGAATCCTTTGCAAACCTCAAAATTTGGCTAAAAAAACACATGTTCCTCACATTTCTGTGGCAGAAAGTTCTGGAATCTGAGAGGAGCCACAAATTTCATTCCACCCAGCGTTCCCCCACGTCTCCCGATAAAAAAGATACCTCACTTGTGTGGGTGGGCCTAGCGCCCGCAACAGGAAATGCCCCAAAGCGCAACGTGGACTCATCCAAATTTTTGAAGGAAAACAGAGGTGTTTTTTGCAAAGTGCCTACCTGTAAATTTTGGCCTGTAGCTCAGCCACCACCTAGGGAAACCTACCAAACCTGTGCATTTCTGAAAACTAGAGACCTAGGGGAATCCAAGATGGGGTGACTTGTGTTACTCGGACCAGGTTCTGTTACCCAGAATCCTTTGCAAACTTCAAAATTTGGCTAAAAAAACACATGTTCCTCACATTTCTGTGGCAGAATGTTCTGGAATCTGAGCGGAGCCACAAATTTCCTTCCAGCCAGCGTTCCCCCACTTCTCCCGATAAAAATGATACCTCACTTGTGTGGGTAGACCTAGCGCCTGCGACAGGAAACGCCCCAAAGCGCAACGTGAACACATCCAAATTTTTGAAGGAAAACATAGGTGTTTTTTGCAAAGTGCCTAACTGTAGATTTTGGCCTGTAGCTCAGCCGCCACCTAGGGAAACCTACCAAACCTGTGCATTTCTAAAAACTAGAGACCTAGGGGAATCCAAGATGAGGTGACTTGTGTGGCTCGGACCAGGTTCTGTTACCCAGAATCCTTTGCAAACCTCAAAATTTGGCTAAAAAAACACATGTTCCTCACATTTCTGTGGCAGAAAGTTCTGGAATCTGAGAGGAGCCACAAATTTCCTTCCACCCAGCGCTCCCCCACGTCTCCCGATAAAAATGATACCTCACTTGTGTGGGTAGGCCTAGCGCCCGCGACAGGAAACGCCCCAAAGCGCAACTTGGACACATCCAAATTTTTGAAGGAAAACAGAGGTGTTTTTTGCAAAGTGCCTACCTGTAGATTTTGGCCTGTAGCTCAACCGCCACCTAGGGAAACCTACCAAACCTGTGCATTTCTGAAAACTAGAGACCTAGGGGAATCCAAGATGGGGTGACTTGTGTGGCTCGGACCAGGTTCTGTTACCCAGAATCCTTTGCAAACCTCAAAATTTGGCTAAAAAAACACATGTTCCTCACATTTCTGTGGCAGAAAGTTCTGGAATCTGAGAGGAGCCACAAATTTCCTTCCACCCAGCGTTCCCCCACGTCTCCCGATAAAAATGATACCTCACTTGTGTGGGTAGGCCTAGCACCCGCTACAGGAAACGACCCAAAGCGCAACGTGGACACATCCAAATTTTTGAAGGAAAACAGAGGTGTTTTTTGCAAAGTGCCTACCTGTAGATTTTGGCCTGTAGCTCAGCCGCCACCTAGGGAAACCTACCAAACCTGTGCATTTCTTAAAACTAGAGACCTAGGGGAATCCAAGATGGGGTGACTTGTGTGGCTCGGACCAGGTTCTGTTACCCAGAATCCTTTGTAAACCTCAAAATGTGGCTAAAAAAACACATGTTCCTCACATTTCTGTGGCAGAAAGTTCTGGAATCTGAGAGGAGCCACAAATTTCCTTCCACCCAGCGTTCCCCCACGTCTCCTGATAAAAATGATACCTCACTTGTGTGGGTAGGCCTAGCGCCCGCGACAGGAGACGCCCCAAAGAGCAACGTGGACTCATCCAAATTTTTGAAGGAAAACAGAGGTGTTTTTTGCAAAGTGCCTACCTGTAGATTTTGGCCTGTAATTCAGCCGTCACTTAGGGAAACCTACCAAACCTGTGCATTTCTGAAAACTAGAGACCTAGGGGAATCCAAGATGGGGTGACTTGTGTGGCTCGGACCAGGTTCTGATACCCAGAATCCTTTGCAAACCTCAAAATGTGGCTAAAAAAACACATGTTCCTCACATTTCTGTGGCAGAAAGTTCTGGAATCTGAGAGGAGCCACAAATTCCCTTCCACCCAGCGCTCCCCCACGTCTCCCGATAAAAATGATACCTCACTTGTGTGGGTAGGCCTAGCGCCCGCGACAGGAAACGCCCCAAAGCGCAACGTGGACACATCCAAATTTTTGAAGGAAAACAGAGGTGTTTTTTGCAAAGTGCCTACCTGTAGATTTTGGCCTGTAGCTCAGCCGCCACCTAGGGAAACCTACCAAACCTGTGCATTTCTGAAAACTAGAGACCTAGGGGAATCCAAGATGGGGTGACTTGTGTGGCTCGGACCAGGTTCTGTTACCCAGAATCCTTTGCAAACCTTTTAATTTGGCTAAAAAAACACATGTTCCTCACATTTCTGTGGCAGAAAGTTCTGGAATCTGAGAGGAGCCACAAATTTCCTTCCACCCAGCGTTCCCCCACGTCTCCCGATAAAAATGATACCTCACTTGTGTGGGTAGGCCTAGTGCCCGCGACAGGAAACGCCCCAAAGCGCAACGTGGACTCATCCAAATTTTTGAAGGAAAACAGAGGTGTTTTTTGCAAAGTGCCTACCTGTAGATTTTGGCCTGTAATTCAGCCGTCACCTAGGGAAACCTACCAAACCTGTGCATTTCTGAAAACTAGAGACCTAGGGAAATCCAAGATGGGGTGACTTGTGTGGCTGGGACCAGGTTCTGTTACCCAGAATCCTTTGCAAACCTCAAAATTTGGCTAAAAAAACACATGTTCCTCACATTTCTGTGGCAGAAAGTTCTGGAATCTGAGAGGAGCCACATATTTCCTTCTACACCAGCGTTCCCCCGCGTCTCCCGATAAAAATGATACCTCACTTGTGTGGGTAGCCCTAGCGCCCGCGACAGGAAACGCCCCAAAGAGCAACGTGGACTCATCCAAATTTTTGAAGGAAAACAGAGATGTTTTTTGCAAAGTGCCTACCTGTAGATTTTGGCCTGTAGCTCAGCCGCCACCTAGGGAAACCTACCAAACCTGTGCATCTCTGAAAACTAGAGACCTAGGGGAATCCAAGATGGGGTGACTTGTGTGGCTCGGACTAGGTTCTGTTACACAGAATCCTTTGCAAACCTCAAAATATGGCTAAAAAAACACATGTTCCTCACATTTCTGTGGCAGAAAGTTCTGGAATCTGAGAGGAGCCACATATTTCCTTCTACCCAGCGTTCCCCCACGTCTCCCGATAAAAATGATACCTCACTTGTGTGGGTAGGCCTAGCGCCCGCGACAGGAAACGCCCCAAAGCGCAACGTAGACACATCCACATTTTTGAAGGAAAACAGGTGTTTTTTGCAAAGTGCCTACCTGTAGATTTTGGCCTGTAGCTCAGCCGCCACCTAGAGAAACCTACCAAACCTGTGCATTTCTGAAAACTAGAGACCTAGGGGAATCCAAGATGGGGTGACTTGTGTGGCTCGGACCAGGTTCTGTTACCCAGAATCCTTTGCAAACCTTTTAATTTGGCTAAAAAAACACATGTTCCTCACATTTCTGTGGCAGAAAGTTCTGGAATCTGAGAGGAGCCACAAATTTCCTTCCACTCAGCGTTCCCCCACGTCTCCCGATAAAAATGGTACCTCACTTGTGTGGGTAGGCCTAGTGCCCGTGACAGGAAACGCCCCAAAGCGCAACGTGGACTCATCCAAATTTTTGAAGGAAAACAGAGGTGTTTTTTGCAAAGTGCCTACCTGTAGATTTTGGCCTGAAGCTCAGCCGTCACTTAGGGAAACCTACAAACCTGTGCATTTCTGAAAACTAGAGACCTAGGGGAATCCAAGATGGGGTGACTTGTGTGGCTCGGACCAGGTTCTGCTTCCCAGAATCCTTTGCAAACCTCAAAATTTGGCTAAAAAAACACATGTTCCTCACATTTCTGTGGCAGAAAGTTCTGGAATCTGAGAGGAGCCACAAATTTCCTTCCACCCAGCGTTCCCCCACGTCTCCCGATAAAAATGATACCTCACTTGTGTGGGTAGGCCTAGCGCCCACGACAGGAAACGCCCCAAAGCGCAACGTGGACACATCCAAATTTTTGAAGGAAAACAGAGGTGTTTTTTGAAAAGTGCCTACCTGTAGATTTTGGCCTGTAGCTCAGCCGCCACCTAGGGAAACCTACCAAACCTGTGCATTTCTGAAAACTAGAGACCTAGGGGAATCCAAGATGGGGTGACTTGTGTGGCTCGGACCAGGTTCTGTTACCCAGAATCCTTTGCAAACCTTTTAATTTGGCTAAAAAAACACATGTTCCTCACATTTCTGTGGCAGAAAGTTCTGGAATCTGAGAGGAGCCACAAATTTCCTTCCACCCAGCGCTCCCCCACGTCTCCCGATAAAAATGATACCTCACTTGTGTGGGTAGGCCTAGCGCCCGCGACAGGAAACGCCCCAAAGCGCAACGTGGACACATCCAAATTTTTGAAGGAAAACAGAGGTGTTTTTTGCAAAGTGCCTACCTGTAGATTTTGGCCTGTAGCTCAGCCGCCACCTAGGGAAACCTACCAAACCTGTGCATTTCTGAAAACTAGAGACCTAGGGGACTCCAAGATGGGGTGACTTGTGTCGCTCGGACCAGGTTCTGTTACCCAGAATCCTTTGCAAACCTCAAAATGTGGCTAAAAAAACACATGTTCCTCACATTTCTGTGGCAGAAAGTTCTGGAATCTGAGAGGAGCCACAAATTTCCTTCCACCCAGCGTTCCCCCACGTCTCCTGATAAAAATGATACCTCACTTGTGTGGGTAGGCCTAGCGCCCGCGACAGGAAACGCCCCAAAGCGCAACGTGGACACATCCAAATTTTTGAAGGAAAACAGAGGTGTTTTTTGCAAAGTGCCTACCTGTAGATTTTGGCCTGTAGCTCAGCCGCCACCTAGGGAAACCTACCAAACCTGTGCATTTCTGAATACTAGAGACCTAGGGGAATCTAAGATGGGGTGACTTGTGTGGCTCGGACCAGGTTCTGTTACCCAGAATCCTTTGCAATCCTCAAAATTTGGCAAAAAAAACACATGTTCCTCACATTTCTGTGGCAGAAAGTTCTGGAATCTGAGAGGAGCCACATATTTCCTTCTACCCAGCGTTCCCCCACGTCTCCCGATAAAAATGATACCTCACTTGTGTGGGTAGGCCTAGCGCCCGTGACAGGAAACGCCCCAAAGAGCAACGTGGACTCATCCAAATTTTTGAAGGAAAACAGAGATGTTTTTTGCAAAGTGCCTACCTGTAGATTTTGGCCTGTAGCTCAGCCGTCACCTAGGGAAACCTACCAAACCTGTGCATTTCTGAAAACTAGAGACCTAGGGGAATCCAAGATGGGGTGACTTGTGTGGCTCGGACCAGGTTCTGTTACCCAGAATCCTTTGCAAACCTCAACATTTGGCTAAAAAAAAAACATGTTCCTCACATTTCTGTGGCAGAAAGTTCTGGAATCTGAGAGGAGCCACAAATTTCCTTCCACCCAGCGCTCCCCCACGTCTCCCGATAAAAATGATACCTCACTTGTGTGGGTAGGCCTAGCGCCCGCGACAGGAAACGCCCCAAAGCGCAACGTGGACACATCCAAATTTTTGAAGGAAAACAGAGGTGTTTTTTGCAAAGTGCCTACCTGTAGATTTTGGCCTGTAGCTCAGCCGCCACCTAGGGAAACCTACCAAACCTGTGCATTTCTGAAAACTAGAGACCTAGGGGACTCCAAGATGGGGTGACTTGTGTCGCTCGGACCAGGTTCTGTTACCCAGAATCCTTTGCAAACCTCAAAATTTGGCTAAAAAAACACATGTTCCTCACATTTCTGTGGCAGAAAGTTCTGGAATCTGAGAGGAGCCACAAATTTCCTTCCACCCAGCGTTCCCCCACGTCTCCCGATAAAAATGATACCTCACTTGTGTGGGTAGGCCAAGCGCCCGCGACAGGAAACGCCCCAAAGCGCAACGTGGACTCATCCAAATTTTTGAAGGAAAACAGAGGTGTTTTTTGCAAAGTGCCTACCTGTAGATTTTGGCCTGTAGCTCAGCCGCCACCTAGGGAAACCTACCATACCTGTGCATTTCTGAAAACTAGAGACCTAGGGGAATCCAAGATGGGGTGACTTGTGTGGCTCGGACCAGGTTCTGTTACCCAGAATCCTTTGCAAACCTCAAAATTTGGCTAAAAAAACACATGTTCCTCATATTTCTGTGGCAGAAAGTTCTGGAATCTGAGAGGAGCCACAAATTTCCTTCCACCCAGCATTCCCCCATGTCTCCCGATAAAAATGATACCTCACTTGTGTGGGTAGGCCTAGCGCCCGCGACAGGAGACGCCCCAAAGAGCAACGTGGACTCATCCAAATTTTTGAAGGAAAACAGAGGTGTTTTTTGCAAAGTGCCTACCAGTAGATTTTGGCCTGTAATTCAGCCGTCACCTAGGGAAACCTACCAAACCTGTGCATTTCTGAAAACTAGAGACCTAGGGGAATCCAAGATGGGGTGACTTGTGTGGCTCGGACCAGGTTCTGTTACCCAGAATCCTTTGCAAACCTCAAAATGTGGCTAAAAAAACACATGTTCCTCACATTTCTGTGGCAGAAAGTTCTGGAATCTGAGAGGAGCCACAAATTTCCTTCCACCCAGCGCTCCCCCACGTCTCCCGATAAAAATGATACCTCACTTGTGTGGGTAGGCCTAGCGCCCGCGACAGGAAACGCCCCAAAGCGCAACGTGGACACATCCAAATTTTTGAAGGAAAACAGAGGTGTTTTTTGCAAAGTGCCTACCTGTAGATTTTGGCCTGTAGCTCAGCCGCCACCTAGGGAAACCTACCAAACCTGTGCATTTCTGAAAACTAGAGACCTAGGGGAATCCAAGATGGGGTGACTTGTGTGGCTCAGACCAGGTTCTGTTACCCAGAATCCTTTGCAAACCTTTTAATTTGGCTAAAAAAACACATGTTCCTCACATTTCTGTGGCAGAAAGTTCTGGAATCTGAGAGGAGCCACAAATTTCCTTCCACCCAGCGTTCCCCCGCGTCTCCAGATAAAAATGATACCTCACTTGTGTGGGTAGGCCTAGTGCCCGCGACAGGAAACGCCCCAAAGCGCAACGTGGACTCATCCAAATTTTTGAAGGAAAACAGAGGTGTTTTTTGCACAGTGCCTACCTGTAGATTTTGGCCTGTAGCTCAGCCGCCACCTAGGGAAACCTACCAAACCTGTGCATTTCTGAAAACTAGAGATCTAGGGGAATCCAAGATGGGGTGACTTGTGTGGCTCGGACCAGTTTCTGCTACCCAGAATCCTTTGCAAACCTCAAAATTTGGCTAAAAAAACACATGTTCCTCACATTTCTGTGGCAGAAAGTTCTGGAATCTGAGAGGAGCCACATATTTCCTTCCACCCAGCGTTCCCCCACGTCTCCCGATAAAAATGATACCTCACTTGTGTGGGTAGGCCTAGCGCCCGCGTCAGGAAACGCCCCAAAGAGCAACGTGGACTCATCCAAATTTTTGAAGGAAAACAGAGGTGTTTTTTGCAAAGTGCCTACCTGTAGATTTTGGCCTGTAGCTCAGCCGCCACCTAGGGAAACCTACCAAACCTACCAAACCTGTGCATCTCTGAAAACTGGAGACCTAGGGGAATCCAAGATGGGGTGACTTGTGTGGCTCGGACTAGGTTCTGTTACCCAGAATCCTTTGCAAACCTCAAAATATGGCTAAAAAAACACATGTTCCTCACATTTCTGTGGCAGAAAGTTCTGGAATCTGAGAGGAGCCACAAATTTCCTTCTACCCAGCGTTCCCCCACGTCTCCCGATAAAAATGATACCTCACTTGTGTGGGTAGGCCTAGCGCCCGCGACAGGAAACGCCCCAAAGCGCAACGTGGACACATCCAAATTTTTGAAGGAAAACAGAGGTGTTTTTTGCAAAGTGCCTACCTGTAGGTTTTGGCCTGTAGCTCAGCCGCCACCTAGGGAAACCTACCAAACCTATGCATTTCTGAAAACTAGAGACCTAGGGGAATCCAAGATGGGGTGACTTGTGTGGCTCGGACCAGGTTCTGTTACTCAGAATCCTTTGCAAACCTCAAAATTTGGCTAAAAAAACACATGTTCCTCACATTTCTGTGGCAGAAAGTTCTGGAATCTGAGAGGAGCCACAAATTTCATTCCACCCAGCGTTCCCCCACGTCTCCCGATAAAAAAGATACCTCACTTGTGTGGGTGGGCCTAGCGCCCGCAACAGGAAATGCCCCAAAGCGCAACGTGGACTCATCCAAATTTTTGAAGGAAAACAGAGGTGTTTTTTGCAAAGTGCCTACCTGTAAATTTTGGCCTGTAGCTCAGCCACCACCTAGGGAAACCTACCAAACCTGTGCATTTCTGAAAACTAGAGACCTAGGGGAATCCAAGATGGGGTGACTTGTGTTACTCGGACCAGGTTCTGTTACCCAGAATCCTTTGCAAACTTCAAAATTTGGCTAAAAAAACACATGTTCCTCACATTTCTGTGGCAGAATGTTCTGGAATCTGAGCGGAGCCACAAATTTCCTTCCAGCCAGCGTTCCCCCACTTCTCCCGATAAAAATGATACCTCACTTGTGTGGGTAGACCTAGCGCCTGCGACAGGAAACGCCCCAAAGCGCAACGTGAACACATCCAAATTTTTGAAGGAAAACATAGATGTTTTTTGCAAAGTGCCTAACTGTAGATTTTGGCCTGTAGCTCAGCCGCCACCTAGGGAAACCTACCAAACCTGTGCATTTCTAAAAACTAGAGACCTAGGGGAATCCAAGATGAGGTGACTTGTGTGGCTCGGACCAGGTTCTGTTACCCAGAATCCTTTGCAAACCTCAAAATTTGGCTAAAAAAACACATGTTCCTCACATTTCTGTGGCAGAAAGTTCTGGAATCTGAGAGGAGCCACAAATTTCCTTCCACCCAGCGCTCCCCCACGTCTCCCGATAAAAATGATACCTCACTTGTGTGGGTAGGCCTAGCGCCCGCGACAGGAAACGCCCCAAAGCGCAACTTGGACACATCCAAATTTTTGAAGGAAAACAGAGGTGTTTTTTGCAAAGTGCCTACCTGTAGATTTTGGCCTGTAGCTCAACCGCCACCTAGGGAAACCTACCAAACCTGTGCATTTCTGAAAACTAGAGACCTAGGGGAATCCAAGATGGGGTGACTTGTGTGGCTCGGACCAGGTTCTGTTACCCAGAATCCTTTGCAAACCTCAAAATTTGGCTAAAAAAACACATGTTCCTCACATTTCTGTGGCAGAAAGTTCTGGAATCTGAGAGGAGCCACAAATTTCCTTCCACCCAGCGTTCCCCCACGTCTCCCGATAAAAATGATACCTCACTTGTGTGGGTAGGCCTAGCACCCGCTACAGGAAACGACCCAAAGCGCAACGTGGACACATCCAAATTTTTGAAGGAAAACAGAGGTGTTTTTTGCAAAGTGCCTACCTGTAGATTTTGGCCTGTAGCTCAGCCGCCACCTAGGGAAACCTACCAAACCTGTGCATTTCTTAAAACTAGAGACCTAGGGGAATCCAAGATGGGGTGACTTGTGTGGCTCGGACCAGGTTCTGTTACCCAGAATCCTTTGTAAACCTCAAAATGTGGCTAAAAAAACACATGTTCCTCACATTTCTGTGGCAGAAAGTTCTGGAATCTGAGAGGAGCCACAAATTTCCTTCCACCCAGCGTTCCCCCACGTCTCCTGATAAAAATGATACCTCACTTGTGTGGGTAGGCCTAGCGCCCGCGACAGGAGACGCCCCAAAGAGCAACGTGGACTCATCCAAATTTTTGAAGGAAAACAGAGGTGTTTTTTGCAAAGTGCCTACCTGTAGATTTTGGCCTGTAATTCAGCCGTCACTTAGGGAAACCTACCAAACCTGTGCATTTCTGAAAACTAGAGACCTAGGGGAATCCAAGATGGGGTGACTTGTGTGGCTCGGACCAGGTTCTGATACCCAGAATCCTTTGCAAACCTCAAAATGTGGCTAAAAAAACACATGTTCCTCACATTTCTGTGGCAGAAAGTTCTGGAATCTGAGAGGAGCCACAAATTCCCTTCCACCCAGCGCTCCCCCACGTCTCCCGATAAAAATGATACCTCACTTGTGTGGGTAGGCCTAGCGCCCGCGACAGGAAACGCCCCAAAGCGCAACGTGGACACATCCAAATTTTTGAAGGAAAACAGAGGTGTTTTTTGCAAAGTGCCTACCTGTAGATTTTGGCCTGTAGCTCAGCCGCCACCTAGGGAAACCTACCAAACCTGTGCATTTCTGAAAACTAGAGACCTAGGGGAATCCAAGATGGGGTGACTTGTGTGGCTCGGACCAGGTTCTGTTACCCAGAATCCTTTGCAAACCTTTTAATTTGGCTAAAAAAACACATGTTCCTCACATTTCTGTGGCAGAAAGTTCTGGAATCTGAGAGGAGCCACAAATTTCCTTCCACCCAGCGTTCCCCCACGTCTCCCGATAAAAATGATACCTCACTTGTGTGGGTAGGCCTAGTGCCCGCGACAGGAAACGCCCCAAAGCGCAACGTGGACTCATCCAAATTTTTGAAGGAAAACAGAGGTGTTTTTTGCAAAGTGCCTACCTGTAGATTTTGGCCTGTAATTCAGCCGTCACCTAGGGAAACCTACCAAACCTGTGCATTTCTGAAAACTAGAGACCTAGGGAAATCCAAGATGGGGTGACTTGTGTGGCTGGGACCAGGTTCTGTTACCCAGAATCCTTTGCAAACCTCAAAATTTGGCTAAAAAAACACATGTTCCTCACATTTCTGTGGCAGAAAGTTCTGGAATCTGAGAGGAGCCACATATTTCCTTCTACACCAGCGTTCCCCCGCGTCTCCCGATAAAAATGATACCTCACTTGTGTGGGTAGCCCTAGCGCCCGCGACAGGAAACGCCCCAAAGAGCAACGTGGACTCATCCAAATTTTTGAAGGAAAACAGAGATGTTTTTTGCAAAGTGCCTACCTGTAGATTTTGGCCTGTAGCTCAGCCGCCACCTAGGGAAACCTACCAAACCTGTGCATCTCTGAAAACTAGAGACCTAGGGGAATCCAAGATGGGGTGACTTGTGTGGCTCGGACTAGGTTCTGTTACACAGAATCCTTTGCAAACCTCAAAATATGGCTAAAAAAACACATGTTCCTCACATTTCTGTGGCAGAAAGTTCTGGAATCTGAGAGGAGCCACATATTTCCTTCTACCCAGCGTTCCCCCACGTCTCCCGATAAAAATGATACCTCACTTGTGTGGGTAGGCCTAGCGCCCGCGACAGGAAACGCCCCAAAGAGCAACGTGGACTCATCCAAATTTTTGAAGGAAAACAGAGATGTTTTTTGCAAAGTGCCTACCTGTAGATTTTGGCCTGTAGCTCAGCCGTCACCTAGGGAAACCTACCAAACCTGTGCATTTCTGAAAACTAGAGACCTAGGGGAATCCAAGATGGGGTGACTTGTGTGGCTCGGACCAGGTTCTGTTACCCAGAATCCTTTGCAAACCTCAACATTTGGCTAAAAAAACACATGTTCCTCACATTTCTGTGGCAGAAAGTTCTGGAATCTGAGAGGAGCCACAAATTTCCTTCCACCCAGCGCTCCCCCACGTCTCCCGATAAAAATGATACCTCACTTGTGTGGGTAGGCCTAGCGCCCGCGACAGGAAACGCCCCAAAGCGCAACGTGGACACATCCAAATTTTTGAAGGAAAACAGAGGTGTTTTTTGCAAAGTGCCTACCTGTAGATTTTGGCCTGTAGCTCAGCCGCCACCTAGGGAAACCTACCAAACCTGTGCATTTCTGAAAATTAGACACCTAGGGGACTCCAAGATGGGGTGACTTGTGTCGCTCGGACCAGGTTCTGTTACCCAGAATCCTTTGCAAACCTCAAAATTTGGCTAAAAAAACACATGTTCCTCACATTTCTGTGGCAGAAAGTTCTGGAATCTGAGAGGAGCCACAAATTTCCTTCCACCCAGCGTTCCCCCACGTCTCCTGATAAAAATGATACCTCACTTGTGTGGGTAGGCCAAGCGCCCGCGACAGGAAATGCCCCAAAGCGCAACGTGGACTCATCCAAATTTTTGAAGGAAAACAGAGGTGTTTTTTGCAAAGTGCCTACCTGTAGATTTTGGCCTGTAGCTCAGCCGCCACCTAGGGAAACCTACCATACCTGTGCATTTCTGAAAACTAGAGACCTAGGGGAATCCAAGATGGGGTGACTTGTGTGGCTCGGACCAGGTTCTGTTACCCAGAATCCTTTGCAAACC
The DNA here is from genome assembly GCF_031143425.1 of Pleurodeles waltl. Classification (NCBI taxonomy): domain Eukaryota; kingdom Metazoa; phylum Chordata; class Amphibia; order Caudata; family Salamandridae; genus Pleurodeles; species Pleurodeles waltl. Next base: position 1,679,758,579 of record NC_090444.1, on the reverse strand, counting down.
TCAAAATTTGGCTAAAAAAACACATGTTCCTCATATTTCTGTGGCAGAAAGTTCTGGAATCTGAGAGGAGCCACAAATTTCCTTCCACCCAGCATTCCCCCATGTCTCCCGATAAAAATGATACCTCACTTGTGTGGGTAGGCCTAGCGCCCGCGACAGGAGACGCCCCAAAGAGCAACGTGGACTCATCCAAATTTTTGAAGGAAAACAGAGGTGTTTTTTGCAAAGTGCCTACCTGTAGATTTTGGCCTGTAATTCAGCCGTCACCTAGGGAAACCTACCAAACCTGTGCATTTCTGAAAACTAGAGACCTAGGGGAATCCAAGATGGGGTGACTTGTGTGGCTCGGACCAGGTTCTGTTACCCAGAATCCTTTGCAAACCTCAAAATGTGGCTAAAAAAACACATGTTCCTCACATTTCTGTGGCAGAAAGTTCTGGAATCTGAGAGGAGCCACAAATTTCCTTCCACCCAGCGCTCCCCCACGTCTCCCGATAAAAATGATACCTCACTTGTGTGGGTAGGCCTAGCGCCCGCGACAGGAAACGCCCCAAAGCGCAACGTGGACACATCCAAATTTTTGAAGGAAAACAGAGGTGTTTTTTGCAAAGTGCCTACCTGTAGATTTTGGCCTGTAGCTCAGCCGCCACCTAGGGAAACCTACCAAACCTGTGCATTTCTGAAAACTAGAGACCTAGGGGAATCCAAGATGGGGTGACTTGTGTGGCTCGGACCAGGTTCTGTTACCCAGAATCCTTTGCAAACCTTTTAATTTGGCTAAAAAAACACATGTTCCTCACATTTCTGTGGCAGAAAGTTCTGGAATCTGAGAGGAGCCACAAATTTCCTTCCACCCAGCGTTCCCCCACGTCTCCCGATAAAAATGATACCTCACTTGTGTGGGTAGGCCTAGTGCCCGCGACAGGAAACGCCCCAAAGCGCAACGTGGACTCATTCAAATTTTTGAAGGAAAACAGAGGTGTTTTTTGCAAAGTGCCTACCTGTAGATTTTGGCCTGTAATTCAGCCGTCACCTAGGGAAACCTACCAAACCTGTGCATTTCTGAAAACTAGAGACCTAGGGAAATCCAAGATGGGGTGACTTGTGTGGCTGGGACCAGGTTCTGTTACCCAGAATCCTTTGCAAACCTCAAAATTTGGCTAAAAAAACACATGTTCCTCACATTTCTGTGGCAGAAAGTTCTGGAATCTGAGAGGAGCCACATATTTCCTTCCACCCAGCGTTCCCCCACGTCTCCCGATAAAAATGATACCTCACTTGTGTGGGTAGGCCTATCGCCCGCGACAGGAAACGCCCCAAAGCGCAACGTAGACACATCCACATTTTTGAAGGAAAACAGGTGTTTTTTGCAAAGTGCCTACCTGTAGATTTTGGCCTGTAGCTCAGCCGCCACCTAGAGAAACCTACCAAACCTGTGCATTTCTGAAAACTAGAGACCTAGGGGAATCCAAGATGGGGTGACTTGTGTGGCTCGGACCAGGTTCTGTTACCCAGAATCCTTTGCAAACCTCAAAATTTGGCTAAAAAAACACATGTTCCTCACATTTCTGTGGCAGAAAGTTCTGGAATCTGAGAGGAGCCACAAATTTCCTTCCACTCAGCGTTCCCCCACGTCTCCCGATAAAAATGATACCTCACTTGTGTGGGTAGGCCTAGTGCCCGTGACAGGAAACGCCCCAAAGCGCAACGTGGACTTATCCAAATTTTTGAAGGAAAACAGAGGTGTTTTTTGCAAAGTGCCTACCTGTAGATTTTGGCCTGTAGCTCAGCCGTCACTTAGGGAAACCTACAAACCTGTGCATTTCTGAAAACTAGAGACCTAGGGGAATCCAAGATGGGGTGACTTGTGTGGCTCGGACCAGGTTCTGCTTCCCAGAATCCTTTGCAAACCTCAAAATTTGGCTAAAAAAACACATGTTCCTCACATTTCTGTGGCAGAAAGTTCTGGAATCTGAGAGGAGCCACAAATTTCCTTCCACCCAGCGTTCCCCCACGTCTCCCGATAAAAATGATACCTCACTTGTGTGGGTAGGCCTAGCGCCCGCGACAGGAAACGCCCCAAAGCGCAACGTGGACACATCCAAATTTTTGAAGGAAAACAGAGGTGTTTTTTGAAAAGTGCCTACCTGTAGATTTTGGCCTGTAGCTCAGCCGCCACCTAGGGAAACCTACCAAACCTGTGCATTTCTGAAAACTAGAGACCTAGGGGAATCCAAGATGGGGTGACTTGTGTGGCTCGGACCAGGTTCTGTTACCCAGAATCCTTTGCAAACCTTTTAATTTGGCTAAAAAAACACATGTTCCTCACATTTCTGTGGCAGAAAGTTCTGGAATCTGAGAGGAGCCACAAATTTCCTTCCACCCAGCGCTCCCCCACGTCTCCCGATAAAAATGATACCTCACTTGTGTGGGTAGGCCTAGCGCCCGCGACAGGAAACGCCCCTAAGCGCAACGTGGACACATCCAAATTTTTGAAGGAAAACAGAGGTGTTTTTTGCAAAGTGCCTACCTGTAGATTTTGGCCTGTAGCTCAGCCGCCACCTAGGGAAACCTACCAAACCTGTGCATTTCTGAAAACTAGAGACCTAGGGGACTCCAAGATGGGGTGACTTGTGTCGCTCGGACCAGGTTCTGTTACCCAGAATCCTTTGCAAACCTCAAAATGTGGCTAAAAAAACACATGTTCCTCACATTTCTGTGGCAGAAAGTTCTGGAATCTGAGAGGAGCCACAAATTTCCTTCCACCCAGCGCTCCCCCACGTCTCCCGATAAAAATGATACCTCACTTGTGTGGGTAGGCCTAGCGCCCGCGACAGGAAACGCCCCAAAGCGCAACGTGGACACATCCAAATTTTTGAAGGAAAACAGAGGTGTTTTTTGCAAAGTGCCTACCTGTAGATTTTGGCCTGTAGCTCAGCCGCCACCTAGGGAAACCTACCAAACCTGTGCATTTCTGAAAACTAGAGACCTAGGGGAATCCAAGATAGGGTGACTTGTGTGGCTCGGACCAGGTTCTGTTACCCAGAATCCTTTGCAAACCTCAAAATTTGGCTAAAAAAACACATGTTCCTCACATTTCTGTGGCAGAAAGTTCTGGAATCTGAGAGGAGCCACAAATTTCCTTCCACTCAGCGTTCCTCCACGTCTCCCGATAAAAATGATACCTCACTTGTGTGGGTAGGCCTAGTGCCCGCGACAGGAAACGCCCCAAAGCGCAACGTGGACTCATCCAAATTTTTGAAGGAAAACAGAGGTGTTTTTTGCAAAGTGCCTACCTGTAGATTTTGGCCTGTAATTCAGCCGTCACCTAGGGAAACCTACCAAACCTGTGCATTTCTGAAAACTAGAGCCCTAGGGAAATCCAAGATGGGGTGACTTGTGTGGCTGGGACCAGGTTCTGTTACCCAGAATCCTTTGCAAACCTCAAAATTTGGCTAAAAAAACACATGTTCCTCACATTTCTGTGGCAGAAAGTTCTGGAATCTGAGAGGAGCCACATATTTCCTTCCACCCAGCGTTCCCCCACGTCTCCCGATAAAAATGATACCTCACTTGTGTGGGTAGGCCTATCGCCCGCGACAGGAAACGCCCCAAAGCGCAACGTAGACACATCCAAATTTTTGAAGGAAAACAGGTGTTTTTTGCAAAGTGCCTACCTGTAGATTTTGGCCTGTAGCTCTGCCGCCATCGAGGGAAACCTACCAAACCTGTGCATTTCTGAAAACTAGAGACCTAGGGGAATCCAAGATGGGGTGACTTGTGTGGCTCGGACCAGGTTCTGTTACCCTGAATCCTTTGCAAACCTCAAAATTTGGCTAAAAAAACACATGTTCCTCACATTTCTGTGGCAGAAAGTTCTGGAATCTGAGAGGAGCCACAAATTTCCTTCCACCCAGCGTTCCCCCACGTCTCCCGATAAAAATGATACCTCACTTGTGTGGGTAGGCCTAGCGCCCGCGACAGGAAACGCCCCAAAGCGCAACGTGGACTCATCCAAATTTTTGAAGGAAAACAGAGGTGTTTTTTGCAAAGTGCCTACCTGTAGATTTTGGCCTGTAGCTCAGCCGCCACCTAGAGAAACCTACCAAACCTGTGCATTTCTGAAAACTAGAGACCTAGGGGAATCCAAGATGGGGTGACTTGTGTGGCTCGGACCAGGTTCTGTTACCCAGAATCCTTTGCAAACCTCAAAATGTGGCTAAAAAAACACATGTTCCTCACATTTCTGTGGCAGAAAGTTCTGGAATCTGAGAGGAGCCACAAATTTCCTTCCACTCAGCGTTCCCCCACGTCTCCCGATAAAAATGATACCTCACTTGTGTGGGTAGGCCTAGTGCCCGTGACAGGAAACGCCCCAAAGCGCAACGTGGACTCATCCAAATTTTTGAAGGAAAACAGAGGTGTTTTTTGCAAAGTGCCTACCTGTAGATTTTGGCCTGTAGCTCAGCCGTCACTTAGGGAAACCTACAAACCTGTGCATTTCTGAAAACTAGAGACCTAGGGGAATCCAAGATGGGGTGACTTGTGTGGCTCGGACCAGGTTCTGCTTCCCAGAATCCTTTGCAAACCTCAAAATTTGGCTAAAAAAACACATGTTCCTCACATTTCTGTGGCAGAAAGTTCTGGAATCTGAGAGGAGCCACAAATTTCCTTCCACCCAGCGTTCCCCCACGTCTCCCGATAAAAATGATACCTCACTTGTGTGGGTAGGCCTAGCGCCCGCGACAGGAAACGCCCCAAAGCGCAACGTGGACACATCCAAATTTTTGAAGGAAAACAGAGGTGTTTTTTGCAAAGTGCCTACCTGTAGATTTTGGCCTGTAGCTCAGCCGCCACCTAGGGAAACCTACCAAACCTGTGCATTTCTGAAAACTAGAGACCTAGGGGAATCCAAGATGGGGTGACTTGTGTGGCTCGGACCAGGTTCTGTTACCCAGAATCCTTTGCAAACCTTTTAATTTGGCTAAAAAAACACATGTTCCTCACATTTCTGTGGCAGAAAGTTCTGGAATCTGAGAGGAGCCACAAATTTCCTTCCACCCAGCGTTCCCCCATGTCTCCCGATAAAAATGATACCTCACTTGTGTGGGTAGGCCTAGCGCCCGCGACAGGAAACGTCCCAAAGCGCAACGTAGACACATCCAAATTTTTTAAGGAAAACAGAGGTGTTTTTTGCAAAGTGCCTACCTGTAGATTTTGGCCTGTAATTCAGCCGTCACCTAGGGAAACCTACCAAACCTGTGCATTTCTGAAAACTAGAGACCTAGGGGAATCCAAGATGGGGTGACTTGTGTGGCTCGGACCAGGTTCTGTTACCCAGAATCCTTTGCAAACCTCAACATTTGGCTAAAAAAACACATGTTCCTCACATTTCTGTGGCAGAAAGTTCTGGAATCTGAGAGGAGCCACAAATTTCCTTCCATCCAGCGTTCCCCCATGTCTCCCGATAAAAATGATACCTCACTTGTGTGGGTAGGCCTAGCGCCCGCGACAGGAAACGCCCCAAAGCGCAACGTGGACACATCCAAATTTTTGAAGGAAAACAGAGGTGTTTTTTGCAAAGTGCCTACCTGTAGATTTTGGCCTGTAGCTCAGCCGCCACCTAGGGAAACCTACCAAACCTGTGCATTTCTGAAAACTAGAGACCTAGGGGAATCCAAGATGGGGTGACTTGTGTGGCTCGGACCAGGTTCTGTTACCCAGAATCCTTTGCAAACCTTTTAATTTGGCTAAAAAAACACATGTTCCTCACATTTCTGTGGCAGAAAGTTCTGGAATCTGAGAGGAGCCACAAATTTCCTTCCACCCAGCGTTCCCCCACGTCTCCCGATAAAAATTATACCTCACTTGTGTGGGTAGGCCTAGCGCCCGCGACAGGAAACGTCCCAAAGCGCAACGTAGACACATCCAAATTTTTTAAGGAAAACAGAGGTGTTTTTTGCAAAGTGCCTACCTGTAGATTTTGGCCTGTAATTCAGCCGTCACCTAGGGAAACCTACCAAACCTGTGCATTTCTGAAAACTAGAGACCTAGGGGAATCCAAGATGGGGTGACTTGTGTGGCTCGGACCAGGTTCTGTTACCCAGAATCCTTTGCAAACCTCAACATTTGGCTAAAAAAACACATGTTCCTCACATTTCTGTGGCAGAAAGTTCTGGAATCTGAGAGGAGCCACAAATTTCCTTCCACCCAGCGCTCCCCCACGTCTCCCGATAAAAATGATACCTCACTTGTGTGGGTAGGCCTAGCGCCCGCGACAGGAAACGCCCCAAAGCGCAACGTGGACACATCCAAATTTTTGAAGGAAAACAGAGGTGTTTTTTGCAAAGTGCCTACCTGTAGATTTTGGCCTGTAGCTCAGCCGCCACCTAGGGAAACCTACCAAACCTGTGCATTTCTGAAAACTAGAGACCTAGGGGACTCCAAGATGGGGTGACTTGTGTCGCTCGGACCAGGTTCTGTTACCCAGAATCCTTTGCAAACCTCAAAATTTGGCTAAAAAAACACATGTTCCTCACATTTCTGTGGCAGAAAGTTCTGGAATCTGAGAGGAGCCACAAATTTCCTTCCACCCAGCGTTCCCCCACGTCTCCCGATACAAATGATACCTCACTTGTGTGGGTAGGCCAAGCGCCCGCGACAGGAAACGCCCCAAAGCGCAACGTGGACTCATCCAAATTTTTGAAGGAAAACAGAGGTGTTTTTTGCAAAGTGCCTACCTGTAGATTTTGGCCTGTAGCTCAGCCGCCACCTAGGGAAACCTATCATACCTGTGCATTTCTGAAAACTAGAGACCTAGGGGAATCCAAGATGGGGTGACTTGTGTGGCTCGGACCAGGTTCTGTTACCCAGAATCCTTTGCAAACCTCAAAATTTGGCTAAAAAAACACATGTTCCTCATATTTCTGTGGCAGAAAGTTCTGGAATCTGAGAGGAGCCACAAATTTCCTTCCACCCAGCATTCCCCCATGTCTCCCGATATAAATGATACCTCACTTGTGTGGGTAGGCCTAGCGCCCGCGACAGGAGACGCCCCAAAGAGCAACGTGGACTCATCCAAATTTTTGAAGGAAAACAGAGGTGTTTTTTGCAAAGTGCCTACCTGTAGATTTTGGCCTGTAATTCAGCCGTCACCTAGGGAAACCTACCAAACCTGTGCATTTCTGAAAACTAGAGACCTAGGGGAATCCAAGATGGGGTGACTTGTGTGGCTCGGACCAGGTTCTGTTACCCAGAATCCTTTGCAAACCTCAAAATTTGGCTAAAAAAACACATGTTCCTCACATTTCTGTGGCAGAAAGTTCTGGAATCTGAGAGGAGCCACAAATTTCCTTCCACCCAGCGCTTCCCCACGTCTCCCGATAAAAATGATACCTCACTTGTGTGGGTAGGCCTAGCGCCCCCGACAGGAAACGCCCCAAAGCGCAACGTGGACACATCCAAATTTTTGAAGGAAAACAGAGGTGTTTTTTGCAAAGTGCCTAACTGTAGATTTTGGCCTGTAGCTCAGCCGCCACCTAGGGAAACCTACCAAACCTGTGCATTTCTGAAAACTAGAGATCTAGGGGAATCCAAGATGGGGTGACTTGTGTGGCTCGGACCAGGTTCTGCTACCCAGAATCCTTTGCAAACCTCAAAATTTGGCTAAAAAAACACATGTTCCTCACATTTCTGTGGCAGAAAGTTCTGGAATCTGAGAGGAGCCACATATTTCCTTCTACCCAGCCTTCCCCCACGTCTCCCGATAAAAATGATACCTCACTTGTGTGGGAAGGCCTAGCGCCTGCGACAGGAAACCCCCCAAAGAGCAACGTGGACTCATCCAAATTTTTGAAGGAAAACAGAGATGTTTTTTGCAAAGTGCCTACCTGTAGATTTTGGCCTGTAGCTCAGCCGCCACCTAGGGAAACCTACCAAACCTGTGCATCTCTGAAAACTAGAGACCTAGGGGAATCCAAGATGGGGTGACTTGTGTGGCTCGGACTAGGTTCTGTTACACAGAATCCTTTGCAAACCTCAAAATTTGGCTAAAAAAACACATGTTCCTCACATTTCTGTGGCAGAAAGTTCTGGAATCTGAGAGGAGCCACAAATTTCCTTCTACCCAGTGTTCCCCCACGTCTCCCGATAAAAATGATACCTCACTTGTGTGGGTAGGCCTAGCGCCCGCGACAGGAAACGCCCCAAAGCGCAACGTGGACACATCCAAATTTTTGAAGGAAAACAGAGGTGTTTTTTGCAAAGTGCCTACCTGTAGATTTTGGCATGTAGCTCAGCCGCCACCTAGGGAAACCTACCAAACCTGTGCATTTCTGAAAACTAGAGACCTAGGGGAATCCAAGATGGGGTGACTTGTGTGGCTCGGACCAGGTTCTGTTACGCAGAATCCTTTGCAAACCTCAAAATTTGGCAAAAAAAACACATGTTCCTCACATTTCTGTGGCAGAAAGTTCTGGAATCTGAGAGGAGCCACAAATTTCCTTCCACCCAGCGTTCCCCCACGTCTCCCGATAAAAATGATACCTCACTTGTGTGGGTAGGCCTAGCGCCCGCGACAGGAAACGCCCCAAAGCGCAACGTAGACACATCCAAATTTTTGAAGGAAAACAGAGGTGTTTTTTGCAAAGTGCCTACCTGTAGATTTTGGCCTGTAGCTCAGCCGCCACCTAGTGAAACCTACCAAACCTGTGCATTTCTGAAAACTAGAGACCTAGGGGAATCCAAGATGGGGTGACTTGTGTGGCTCGGACCAGGTTCTGTTACCCAGAATCCTTTGCAAACCTCAAAATTTGGCTAAAAAAACACATGTTCCTCACATTTCTGTGGCAGAAAGTTCTGGAATCTGAGAGGAGCCACAAATTTCCTTCCACGCAGCGTTCCCCCATGTCTCCCGATAAAAATGATACCTCACTTGTGTGGGTAGGCCTAGCGCCCGCGACAGGAAACGCCCCAAAGAACAACATGGACTCATCCAAACTTTTGAAGGAAAACAGAGGTGTTTTTTGCAAAGTGCCTACCTGTAGATTTTGGCCTGTAATTCAGCCGTCAACTAGGGAAAACTACCAAACCTGTGCATTTCTGAAAACTAGAGACCTAGGGGAATCCAAGATGGGGTGACTTGTGTGGCTCGGACCAGGTTCTGTTACCCAGAATCCTTTGCAAACCTCAAAATTTGGCTAAAAAAACACATGTTCCTCACATTTCTGTGGCAGAAAGTTCTGGAATCTGAGAGGAGCCACAAATTTCCTTCCACCCAGCGCTCCCCCACGTCTCCCGATAAAAATGATACCTCACTTGTGTGGGTAGGCCTAGCGCCCGCGACAGGAAACGCCCCAAAGCGCAACGTGGACACATCCAAATTATTGAAGGAAAACAGAGGTGTTTTTTGCAAAGTGCCTACCTGTAGATTTTGGCCTGTAGCTCAGCCGCCACCTAGGGAAACCTACCAAACCTGTGCATTTCTGAAAACTAGAGATCTAGGGGAATCCAAGATGGGGTTACTTGTGTGGCTCGGACCAGGTTCTGCTACCCAGAATCCTTTGCAAACCTCAAAATTTGGCTAAAAAAACACATGTTCCTCACATTTCTGTGGCAGAAAGTTCTGGAATCTGAGAGGAGCCACATATTTCCTTCTACCCAGCGTTCCCCCACGTCTCCCGATAAAAATGATACCTCACTTGTGTGGGTAGGCCTAGCGCCCGCGACAGGAAACGCCCCAAAGAGCAACGTGGACTCATCCAAATTTTTGAAGGAAAACAGAGATGTTTTTTGCAAAGTGCCTACCTGTAGATTTTGGCCTGTAGCTCAGCCGCCACCTAGGGAAACCTACCAAACCTGTGCATCTCTGAAAACTAGAGACCTAGGGGAATCCAAGATGGGGTGACTTGTGTGGCTCGGACTAGGTTCTGTTACCCAGAATCCTTTGCAAACCTCAAAATATGGCTAAAAAAACACATGTTCCTCACATTTCTGTGGCAGAAAGTTCTGGAATCTGAGAGGAGCCACAAATTTCCTTCCACCCAGCGTTCCCCCACGTCTCCCGATAAAAATGATACCTCACTTGTGTGGGTAGGCCTAGCGCCCGCGACAGGAAACGCCCCAAAGCGCAACGTGGACACATCCAAATTTTTGAAGGAAAACAGAGGTGTTTTTTGCAAAGTGCCTACCTGTAGATTTTGGCCTGTAGCTCAGCCGCCACCTAGGGAAACCTACCAAACCTGTGCATTTCTGAAAACTAGAGACCTAGGGGAATCCAAGATGGGGTGACTTGTGTGGCTCGGACCAGGTTCTGTTACCCAGAATCCTTTGCAAACCTCAAAATTTGGCTAAAAAAACACATGTTCCTCACATTTCTGTGGCAGAAAGTTCTGGAATGTGAGAGGAGCCACAAATTTCCTTCCACCCAGCGTTCCCCCACGTCTCCCGATAAAAATGATACCTCACTTGTGTGGGTAGGCCTAGCGCCCGCGACAGGAAACGCCCCAAAGCGCAACGTGGACACATCCAAACTTTTGAAGGAAAACAGAGGTGTTTTTTGCAAAGTGCCTACCTGTAGATTTTGGCCTGTAATTCAGCCGTCAACTAGGGAAACCTACCAAACCTGTGCATTTCTGAAAACTAGAGACCTAGGGGAATCCAAGATGGGGTGACTTGTGTGGCTCGGACCAGGTTCTGTTACCCAGAATCCTTTGCAAACCTCAAAATTTGGCTAAAAAAACACATGTTCCTCACATTTCTGTGGCAGAAAGTTCTGGAATCTGAGAGGAGCCACAAATTTCCTTCCACCCAGCGCTCCCCCACGTCTCCCGATAAAAATGATACCTCACTTGTGTGGGTAGGCCTAGCGCCCGCGACAGGAAACGACCCAAAGCGCAACGTAGACACATCCAAATTTTTGAAGGAAAACAGAGGTGTTTTTTGCAAAGTGCCTACCAGTAGATTTTGGCCTGTAGCTCAGCCGCCACCTAGGGAAACCTACCAAACCTGTGCATTTCTAAAAACTAGAGACCTAGGGGAATCCAAGATGGGGTGACTTGTGTGGCTCGGACCAGGTTCTGTTACCCAGAATCCTTTGCAAACCTCAAAATTTGGCAAAAAAAACACATGTTCCTCACATTTCTGTGGCAGAAAGTTCTGGAATCTGAGAGGAGCCACAAATTTCCTTCCACTCAGCGTTCCCCCACGTCTCCCGATAAAAATGATACCTCACTTGTGTGGGTAGGCCTAGCGCCCGCGTCAGGAAACGCCCCAAAGAGCAACGTGGACTCATCCAAATTTTTGAAGGAAAACTGAGGTGTTTTTTGCAAAGTGCCTACCTGTAGATTTTGGCCTGTAACTCAGCCGCCACCTAGGGAAACCTACCAAACCTACCAAACCTGTGCATCTCTGAAAACTGGAGACCTAGGGGAATCCAAGATGGGGTGACTTGTGTGGCTCGGACTAGGTTCTGTTACCCAGAATCCTTTGCAAACCTCAAAATATGGCTAAAAAAACACATGTTCCTCACATTTCTGTGGCAGAAAGTTCTGGAATCTGAGAGGAGCCACAAATTTCCTTCTACCCAGCGTTCCCCCACGTCTCCCGATAAAAATGATACCTCACTTGTGTGGGTAGGCCAAGCGCCCGCGACAGGAAACGCCCCAAAGCGCAACGTGGACACATCCAAATTTTTGAAGGAAAACAGAGGTGTTTTTTGCAAAGTGCCTACCTGTAGGTTTTGGCCTGTAGCTCAGCCGCCACCTAGGGAAACCTACCAAACCTATGCATTTCTGAAAACTAGAGACCTAGGGGAATCCAAGATGGGGTGACTTGTGTGGCTCGGACCAGGTTCTGTTACTCAGAATCCTTTGCAAACCTCAAAATTTGGCTAAAAAAACACATGTTCCTCACATTTCTGTGGCAGAATGTTCTGGAATCTGAGCGGAGCCACAAATTTCCTTCCAGCCAGCGTTCCCCCACTTCTCCCGATAAAAATGATACCTCACTTGTGTGGGTAGGCCTAGCGCCCGCTACAGGAAACGCCCCAAAGCGCAACGTGGACACATCCAAATTTTTGAAGGAAAACAGAGGTGTTTTTTGCAAAGTGCCTACCTGTAGATTTTGGCCTGTAGCTCAGCCGCCACCTAGGGAAACCTACCAAACCTGTGCATTTCTGAAAACTAGAGACCTACGGGAATCCAAGATGGGGTGACTTGTGTGGCTCGGACCAGGTTCTGTTACCCAGAATCCTTTGCAAACCTCAAAATTTGGCTAAAAAAACACATGTTCCTCACATTTCTGTGGCAGAAAGTTCTGGAATCTGAGAGGAGCCACAAATTTCCTTCCACCCAGCGTTCCCCCACGTCTCCCGATAAAAATGATACCTCACTTGTGTGGGTAGGCCTAGCGCCCGCTACAGGAAACGCCCCAAAGCGCAACGTGGACACATCCAAATTTTTGAAGGAAAACAGAGGTGTTTTTTGCAAAGTGCCTACCTGTAGATTTTGGCCTGTAGCTCAGCCGCCACCTAGGGAAACCTAACAAACCTGTGCATTTCTGAAAACTAGAGACCTAGGGGAATCCAAGATGGGGTGACTTGTGTGGCTTGGACGAGGTTCTGCTACCCAGAATCCTTTGTAAACCTCAAAATGTGGCTAAAAAAACACATGTTCCTCACATTTCTGTGGCAGAAAGTTCTGGAATCTGAGAGGAGCCACAAATTTCCTTCCACCCAGCGTTCCCCCACGTCTCCTGATAAAAATGATACCTCACTTGTGTGGGTAGGCCTAGCGCCCGCGACAGGAAACGCCCCAAAGCGCAACGTGGACACATCCAAATTTTTTAAGGAAAACAGAGGTGTTTTTTGCAAAGTGCCTACCTGTAGATTTTGGCCTGTAGCTCAGCCGCCACCTAGGGAAACCTACCAAACCTGTGCATTTCTGAAAACTAGAGACCTAGGGGAATCCAAGATGGGGTGACTTGTGTGGCTCGGACCAGGTTCTGTTACGCAGAATCCTTTGCAAACCTCAAAATTTGGCTAAAAAAACACATGTTCCTCACATTTCTGTGGCAGAAAGTTCTGGAATCTGAGAGGAGCCACAAATTTCCTTCCACTCAGCGTTCCCCAACGTCTCCCGATCAAAATGATACATCACTTGTGTGGGTATGCCTAGTGCCCGCGACAGGAAACGCCCCAAAGCGCAACGTGGACTCATCCAAATTTTTGAAGGAAAACAGAGGTGTTTTTTGCAAAGTGCCTACCTGTAGATTTTGGCCTGTAGCTCAGCCGCCACCTAGGGAAACCTACAAACCTGTGCATTTCTGAAAACTAGAGACCTAGGGGAATACAAGATGGGGTGACTTGTGTGGCTCGGACCAGGTTCTGCTACCCAGAATCGTTTGCAAACCTCAAAATTTGGCTAAAAAAACACATGTTCCTCACATTTCTGTGGCAGAAAGTTCTGGAATCTGAGAGGAGCCACATATTTCCTTCCACCCAGCGTTCCCCCACGTCTCCCGATAAAAATGATACCTCACTTGTGTGGGTAGGCCTAGCGCCCGCGTCAGGAAACGCCCCAAAGAGCAACGTGGACTCATCCAAATTTTTGAAGGAAAACAGAGGTGTTTTTTGCAAAGTGCCTACCTGTAGATTTTGGCCTGTAGTTCAGCCGCCACCTAGGGAAACCTACCAAACCTGTGCATTTCTGAATACTAGAGACCTAGGGGAATCCAAGATGGGGTGACTTGTGTGGCTCGGACCAGGTTCTGTTACCCAGAATCCTTTGCAAACCTCAAAATTTGGCTAAAAAAACACATGTTCCTCACATTTCTGTGGCAGAAAGTTCTGGAATCTGAGAGGAGCCACAAATTTCCTTCCACTCAGCGTTCCCCCACGTCTCCCGATAAAAATGATACCTCACTTGTGTGGGTAGGCCTAGTGCCCGCGACAGGAAACGCCCCAAAGCGCAACGTGGACTCATCCAAATTTTTGAAGGAAAACAGAGGTGTTTTTTGCAAAGTGCCTACCTGTAGATTTTGGCCTGTAATTCAGCCGTCACCTAGGGAAACCTACCAAACCTGTGCATTTCTGAAAACTAGAGACCTAGGGGAATCCAAGATGGGGTGACTTGTGTGGCTCGGACCAGGTTCTGTTACCCAGAATCCTTTGCAAACCTCAACATTTGGCTAAAAAAACACATGTTCCTCACATTTCTGTGGCAGAAAGTTCTGGAATCTGAGAGGAGCCACAAATTTCCTTCCACCCAGCGCTCCCCCATGTCTCCCGATAAAAATGATACCTCACTTGTGTGGGTAGGCCTAGCGCCCGCGACAGGAAACGCCCCAAAGCGCAACGTGGACACATCCAAATTTTTGAAGGAAAACAGAGGTGTTTTTTCCAAAGTGCCTACCTGTAGATTTTGGCCTGTAGCTCAGCCGCCACCTAGGGAAACCTACCAAACCTGTGCATTTCTGAAAACTAGAGACCTAGGGGAATCCAAGATGGGGTGACTTGTGTGGCTCGGACCAGGTTCTGTTACCCAGAATCCTTTGCAAACCTCAAAATTTGGCTAAAAAACACATGTTCCTCACATTTCTGTGGCAGAAAGTTCTGGAATCTGAGAGGAGCCACATATTTCCTTCCACCCAGCGTTCCCCCACGTCTCCCGATAAAAATGGTACCTCACTTGTGTGGGTAGGCCTAGCGCCCGCGACAGGAAACGCCCCAAAGCGCAACGTAGACACATCCAAATTTTTGAAGGAAAACAGGTGTTTTTTGCAAAGTGCCTACCTGTAGATTTTGGCCTGTAGCTCAGCCGCCATCTAGGGAAACCTACCAAACCTGTGCATTTCTGAAAACTAGAGACCTAGGGGAATCCAAGATGGGGTGACTTGTGTGGCTCGGACCAGGTTCTGTTACCCTGAATCCTTTGCAAACCTCAAAATTTGGCTAAAAAAACACATGTTCCTCACATTTCTGTGGCAGAAAGTTCTGAAATCTGAGAGGAGCCACAAATTTCCTTCCACCCAGCGTTCCCCCACGTCTCCCGATAAAAATGATACCTCACTTGTGTGGGTAGGCCTGGCGCCCGCGACAGGAAACGCCCCAAAGCACAACGTGGACTCATCCAAATTTTTGAAGGAAAACAGAGGTGTTTTTTGCAAAGTGCCTACCTGTAGATTTTGGCCTGTAGCTCAGCCGCCACCTAGGGAAACCTACCAAACCTGTGCATTTCTGAAAACTAGAGACCTAGGGGAATCTAAGATGGGGTGACTTGTGTGGCTCGGACCAGGTTCTGTTACCCAGAATCCTTTGCAAACCTCAAAATTTGGCTAAAAAAACACATGTTCCTCACATTTCTGTGGCAGAAAGTTCTGGAATCTGAGAGGAGCCACAAATTTCCTTCCACTCAGCGTTCCCACACGTCTCCTGATAAAAATGATACCTCACTTGTGTGGGTAGGCCTAGTGCCCGCGACAGGAAACGTCCCAAAGCGCAACGTGGACTCATCCAAATTTTTGAAGGAAAACAGAGGTGTTTTTTGCAAAGTGCCTACCTGTAGATTTTGGCCTGTAGCTCAGCCGCCACTTAGGGAAACCTACAAACCTGTGCATTTCTGAAAACTAGAGACCTAGGGGAATCCAAGATGGGGTGACTTGTGTGGCTCGGACCAGGTTCTGCTACCCAGAATCCTTTGCAAACCTCAAAATTTGGCTAAAAAAACACATGTTCCTCATATTTCTGTGGCAGAAAGTTCTGGAATCTGAGAGGAGCCACAAATTTCCTTCCACCCAGCATTCCCCCATGTCTCCCGATAAAAATGATACCTCACTTGTGTGGGTAGGCCTAGCGCCCGCGACAGGAGACGCCCCAAAGAGCAACGTGGACTCATCCAAATTTTTGAAGGAAAACAGAGGTGTTTTTTGCAAAGTGCCTACCTGTAGATTTTGGCCTGTAATTCAGCCGTCACCTAGGGAAACCTACCAAACCTGTGCATTTCTGAAAACTAGAGACCTAGGGGAATCCAAGATGGGGTGACTTGTGTGGCTCGGACCAGGTTCTGTTACCCAGAATCCTTTGCAAACCTCAAAATGTGGCTAAAAAAACACATGTTCCTCACATTTCTGTGGCAGAAAGTTCTGGAATCTGAGAGGAGCCACAAATTTCCTTCCACCCAGCGCTCCCCCACGTCTCCCGATAAAAATTATACCTCACTTGTGTGGGTAGGCCTAGCGCCCGCGACAGGAAACGCCCCAAAGCGCAACGTGGACACATCCAAATTTTTGAAGGAAAACAGAGGTGTTTTTTGCAAAGTGCCTACCTGTAGATTTTGGCCTGTAGCTCAGCCGCCACCTAGGGAAACCTACCAAACCTGTGCATTTCTGAAAACTAGAGACCTAGGGGAATCCAAGATGGGGTGACTTGTGTGGCTCGGACCAGGTTCTGTTACCCAGAATCCTTTGCAAACCTCAAAATTTGGCTAAAAAAACACATGTTCCTCACATTTCTGTGGCAGAAAGTTCTGGAATCTGAGAGGAGCCACAAATTTCCTTCCACTCAGCGTTCCCCCACGTCTCCCGATAAAAATGATACCTCACTTGTGTGGGTAGGCCTAGTGCCCGCGACAGGAAACGCCCCAAAGCGCAACGTGGACTCATCCAAATTTTTGAAGGAAAACAGAGGTGTTTTTTGCAAAGTGCCTACCTGTAGATTTTGGCCTGTAATTCAGCCGTCACCTAGGGAAACCTACCAAACCTGTGCATTTCTGAAAACTAGAGACCTAGGGGAATCCAAGATGGGGTGACTTGTGTGGCTCGGACCAGGTTCTGTTACCCAGAATCCTTTGCAAACCTCAACATTTGGCTAAAAAAACACATATTCCTCACATTTCTGTGGCAGAAAGTTCTGGAATCTGAGAGGAGCCACAAATTTCCTTCCACCCAGCGCTCCCCCATGTCTCCCGATAAAAATGATACCTCACTTGTGTGGGTAGGCCTAGCGCCCGCGACAGGAAACGCCCCAAAGCGCAACGTGGACACATCCAAATTTTTGAAGGAAAACAGAGGTGTTTTTTCCAAAGTGCCTACCTGTAGATTTTGGCCTGTAGCTCAGCCGCCACCTAGGGAAACCTACCAAACCTGTGCATTTCTGAAAACTAGAGACCTAGGGGAATCCAAGATGGGGTGACTTGTGTGGCTCGGACCAGGTTCTGTTACCCAGAATCCTTTGCAAACCTCAAAATTTGGCTAAAAAAACACATGTTCCTCACATTTCTGTGGCAGAAAGTTCTGGAATCTGAGAGGAGCCACATATTTCCTTCCACCCAGCGTTCCCCCACGTCTCCCGATAAAAATGGTACCTCACTTGTGTGGGTAGGCCTAGCGCCCGCGACAGGAAACGCCCCAAAGCGCATCGTAGACACATCCAAATTTTTGAATGAAAACAGGTGTTTTTTGCAAAGTGCCTACCTGCAGATTTTGGCCTGTAGCTCAGCCGCCATCTAGGGAAACCTACCAAACCTGTGCATTTCTGAAAACTAGAGACCTAGGGGAATCCAAGATGGGGTGACTTGTGTGGCTCGGACCAGGTTCTGTTACACTGAATCCTTTGCAAACCTCAAAATTTGGCTAAAAAAACACATGTTCCTCACATTTCTGTGGCAGAAAGTTCTGGAATCTGAGAGGAGCCACAAATTTCCTTCCACCCAGCGTTCCCCCACGTCTCCCGATAAAAATGATACCTCACTTGTGTGGGTAGGCCTAGCGCCCGCGTCAGGAAACGCCCCAAAGAGCAACGTGGACTCATCCAAATTTTTGAAGGAAAACAGAGGTGTTTTTTGCAAAGTGCCTACCTGTAGATTTTGGCCTGTAGCTCAGCCGCCACCTAGGGAAACCTACCAAACCTGTGCATTTCTGAAAACTAGAGACCTAGGGGAATCCAAGATGGGGTGACTTGTGTGGCTCGGACCAGGTTCTGTTACCCAGAATCCTTTGCAAACCTCAAAATTTGGCTAAAAAAACACATGTTCCTCACATTTCTGTGGCAGAAAGTTCTGGAATCTGAGAGGAGCCACAAATTTCCTTCCACTCAGCGTTCCCCCACGTCTCCCGATAAAAATGATACCTCACTTGTGTGGGTAGGCCTAGTGCCCGCGACAGGAAACGCCCCAAAGCGCAACGTGGACTCATCCAAATTTTTGAAGGAAAACAGAGGTGTTTTTTGCAAAGTGCCTACCTGTAGATTTTGGCCTGTAATTCAGCCGTCACCTAGGGAAACCTACCAAACCTGTGCATTTCTGAAAACTAGAGACCTAGGGGAATCCAAGATGGGGTGACTTGTGTGGCTCGGACCAGGTTCTGTTACCCAGAATCCTTTGCAAACCTCAACATTTGGCTAAAAAAACACATATTCCTCACATTTCTGTGGCAGAAAGTTCTGGAATCTGAGAGGAGCCACAAATTTCCTTCCACCCTGCGCTCCCCCATGTCTCCCGATAAAAATGATACCTCACTTGTGTGGGTAGGCCTAGCGCCCGCGACAGGAAACGCCCCAAAGCGCAACGTGGACACATCCAAATTTTTGAAGGAAAACAGAGGTGTTTTTTCCAAAGTGCCTACCTGTAGATTTTGGCCTGTAGCTCAGCCGCCACCTAGGGAAACCTACCAAACCTGTGCATTTCTGAAAACTAGAGACCTAGGGGAATCCAAGATGGGGTGACTTGTGTGGCTCGGACCAGGTTCTGTTACCCAGAATCCTTTGCAAACCTCAAAATTTGGCTAAAAAAACACATGTTCCTCACATTTCTGTGGCAGAAAGTTCTGGAATCTGAGAGGAGCCACATATTTCCTTCCACCCAGCGTTCCCCCACGTCTCCCGATAAAAATGGTACCTCACTTGTGTGGGTAGGCCTAGCGCCCGCGACAGGAAACGCCCCAAAGCGCATCGTAGACACATCCAAATTTTTGAATGAAAACAGGTGTTTTTTGCAAAGTGCCTACCTGCAGATTTTGGCCTGTAGCTCAGCCGCCATCTAGGGAAACCTACCAAACCTGTGCATTTCTGAAAACTAGAGACCTAGGGGAATCCAAGATGGGGTGACTTGTGTGGCTCGGACCAGGTTCTGTTACCCTGAATCCTTTGCAAACCTCAAAATTTGGCTAAAAAAACACATGTTCCTCACATTTCTGTGGCAGAAAGTTCTGGAATCTGAGAGGAGCCACAAATTTCCTTCCACCCAGCGTTCCCCCACGTCTCCCGATAAAAATGATACCTCACTTGTGTGGGTAGGCCTAGCGCCCGCGTCAGGAAACGCCCCAAAGAGCAACGTGGACTCATCCAAATTTTTGAAGGAAAACAGAGGTGTTTTTTGCAAAGTGCCTACCTGTAGATTTTGGCCTGTAGCTCAGCCGCCACCTAGGGAAACCTACCAAACCTGTGCATTTCTGAAAACTAGAGACCTAGGGGAATCCAAGATGGGGTGACTTGTGTGGCTCGGACCAGGTTCTGTTACCCAGAATCCTTTGCAAACCTCAAAATTTGGCTAAAAAAACACATTTTCCTCACATTTCTGTGGCAGAAAGTTCTGGAATCTGAGAGGAGCCACATATTTCCTTCCACCCAGCGTTCCCCCACGTCTCCCGATAAAAATGGTACCTCACTTGTGTGGGTAGGCCTAGCGCCCGCGACAGGAAACGCCCCAAAGCGCAACGTAGACACATCCAAATTTTTGAAGGAAAACAGGTGTTTTTTGCAAAGTGCCTACCTGTAGATTTTGGCCTGTAGCTCAGCCGCCATCTAGGGAAACCTACCAAACCTGTGCATTTCTGAAAACTAGAGACCTAGGGGAATCCAAGATGGGGTGACTTGTGTGGCTCGGACCAGGTTCTGTTACCCTGAATCCTTTGCAAACCTCAAAATTTGGCTAAAAAAACACATGTTCCTCACATTTCTGTGGCAGAAAGTTCTGAAATCTGAGAGGAGCCACAAATTTCCTTCCACCCAGCGTTCCCCCACGTCTCCCGATAAAAATGATACCTCACTTGTGTGGGTAGGCCTAGCGCCCGCGACAGGAAACGCCCCAAAGCGCAACGTGGACTCATCCAAATTTTTGAAGGAAAACAGAGGTGTTTTTTGCAAAGTGCCTACCTGTAGATTTTGGCCTGTAGCTCAGCCGCCACCTAGGGAAACCTACCAAACCTGTGCATTTCTGAAAACTAGAGACCTAGGGGAATCCAAGATGGGGTGACTTGTGTGGCTCGGACCAGGTTCTGTTACCCAGAATCCTTTGCAAACCTCAAAATTTGGCTAAAAAAACACATGTTCCTCACATTTCTGTGGCAGAAAGTTCTGGAATCTGAGAGGAGCCACAAATTTCCTTCCACTCAGCGTTCCCCCACGTCTCCTGATAAAAATGATACCTCACTTGTGTGGGTAGGCCTAGTGCCCGCGACAGGAAACGTCCCAAAGCGCAACGTGGACTCATCCAAATTTTTGAAGGAAAACAGAGGTGTTTTTTGCAAAGTGCCTACCTGTAGATTTTGGCCTGTAGCTCAGCCGCCACTTAGGGAAACCTACAAACCTGTGCATTTCTGAAAACTAGAGACCTAGGGGAATCCAAGATGGGGTGACTTGTGTGGCTCGGACCAGGTTCTGCTACACAGAATCCTTTGCAAACCTCAAAATTTGGCTAAAAAAACACATGTTCCTCACATTTCTGTGGCAGAAAGTTCTGGAATCTGAGAGGAGCCACAAATTTCCTTCCACCCAGCGTTCCCCCACGTCTCCCGATAAAAATGATACCTCACTTGTGTGGGTAGGCCTAGCGCCTGCGAGAGGAAACGCCCCAAAGCGCAACGTGGACACATCCAAATTTTTGAAGGAAAACAGAGGTGTTTTTTGCAAAGTGCCTACCTGTAGATTTTGGCCTGTAGCTCAGCCGCCACCTAGGGAAACCTACCAAACCTGTGCATTTCTGAAAACTAGAGACCTAGGGGAATCCAAGATGGGGTGACTTGTGTGGCTCGGACCAGGTTCTGTTACCCAGAATCCTTTGCAAACCTTTTAATTTGGCTAAAAAAACACATGTTCCTCACATTTCTGTGGCAGAAAGTTCTGGAATCTGAGAGGAGCCACAAATTTCCTTCCACCCAGCGTTCCCCCACGTCTCCCGATAAAAATGGTACCTCACTTGTGTGGGTAGGCCTAGCGCCCGCGACAGGAAACGCCCCAAAGCGCAACGTAGACACATCCAAATTTTTGAAGGAAAACAGGTGTTTTTTGCAAAGTGCCTACCTGTAGATTTTGGCCTGTAGCTCAGCCGCCACCTAGGGAAACCTACCAAACCTGTGCATTTCTGAAAACTAGAGACCTAGGGGAATCCAAGATGGGGTGACTTGTGTGGCTCGGACCAGGTTCTGTTACCCAGAATCCTTTGCAAACCTCAACATTTGGCTAAAAAAACACATGTTCCTCACATTTCTGTGGCAGAAAGTTCTGGAATCTGAGAGGAGCCACAAATTTCCTTCCACCCAGCGCTCCCCCATGTCTCCCGATAAAAATGATACCTCACTTGTGTGGGTAGGCCTAGCGCCCGCGACAGGAAACGCCCCAAAGCGCAACGTGGACACATCCAAATTTTTGAAGGAAAACAGAGGTGTTTTTTCCAAAGTGCCTACCTGTAGATTTTGGCCTGTAGCTCAGCCGCCACCTAGGGAAACCTACCAAACCTGTGCATTTCTGAAAACTAGAGACCTAGGGGAATCCAAGATGGGGTGACTTGTGTGGCTCGGACCAGGTTCTGTTACCCAGAATCCTTTGCAAACCTCAAAATTTGGCTAAAAAACACATGTTCCTCACATTTCTGTGGCAGAAAGTTCTGGAATCTGAGAGGAGCCACATATTTCCTTCCACCCAGCGTTCCCCCACGTCTCCCGATAAAAATGGTACCTCACTTGTGTGGGTAGGCCTAGCGCCCGCGACAGGAAACGCCCCAAAGCGCAACGTAGACACATCCAAATTTTTGAAGGAAAACAGGTGTTTTTTGCAAAGTGCCTACCTGTAGATTTTGGCCTGTAGCTCAGCCGCCATCTAGGGAAACCTACCAAACCTGTGCATTTCTGAAAACTAGAGACCTAGGGGAATCCAAGATGGGGTGACTTGTGTGGCTCGGACCAGGTTCTGTTACCCTGAATCCTTTGCAAACCTCAAAATTTGGCTAAAAAAACACATGTTCCTCACATTTCTGTGGCAGAAAGTTCTGAAATCTGAGAGGAGCCACAAATTTCCTTCCACCCAGCGTTCCCCCACGTCTCCCGATAAAAATGATACCTCACTTGTGTGGGTAGGCCTGGCGCCCGCGACAGGAAACGCCCCAAAGCACAACGTGGACTCATCCAAATTTTTGAAGGAAAACAGAGGTGTTTTTTGCAAAGTGCCTACCTGTAGATTTTGGCCTGTAGCTCAGCCGCCACCTAGGGAAACCTACCAAACCTGTGCATTTCTGAAAACTAGAGACCTAGGGGAATCCAAGATGGGGTGACTTGTGTGGCTCGGACCAGGTTCTGTTACCCAGAATCCTTTGCAAACCTCAAAATTTGGCTAAAAAAACACATGTTCCTCACATTTCTGTGGCAGAAAGTTCTGGAATCTGAGAGGAGCCACAAATTTCCTTCCACTCAGCGTTCCCACACGTCTCCTGATAAAAATGATACCTCACTTGTGTGGGTAGGCCTAGTGCCCGCGACAGGAAACGTCCCAAAGCGCAACGTGGACTCATCCAAATTTTTGAAGGAAAACAGAGGTGTTTTTTGCAAAGTGCCTACCTGTAGATTTTGGCCTGTAGCTCAGCCGCCACTTAGGGAAACCTACAAACCTGTGCATTTCTGAAAACTAGAGACCTAGGGGAATCCAAGATGGGGTGACTTGTGTGGCTCGGACCAGGTTCTGCTACCCAGAATCCTTTGCAAACCTCAAAATTTGGCTAAAAAAACACATGTTCCTCATATTTCTGTGGCAGAAAGTTCTGGAATCTGAGAGGAGCCACAAATTTCCTTCCACCCAGCATTCCCCCATGTCTCCCGATAAAAATGATACCTCACTTGTGTGGGTAGGCCTAGCGCCCGCGACAGGAGACGCCCCAAAGAGCAACGTGGACTCATCCAAATTTTTGAAGGAAAACAGAGGTGTTTTTTGCAAAGTGCCTACCTGTAGATTTTGGCCTGTAATTCAGCCGTCACCTAGGGAAACCTACCAAACCTGTGCATTTCTGAAAACTAGAGACCTAGGGGAATCCAAGATGGGGTGACTTGTGTGGCTCGGACCAGGTTCTGTTACCCAGAATCCTTTGCAAACCTCAAAATGTGGCTAAAAAAACACATGTTCCTCACATTTCTGTGGCAGAAAGTTCTGGAATCTGAGAGGAGCCACAAATTTCCTTCCACCCAGCGCTCCCCCACGTCTCCCGATAAAAATGATACCTCACTTGTGTGGGTAGGCCTAGCGCCCGCGACAGGAAACGCCCCAAAGCGCAACGTGGACACATCCAAATTTTTGAAGGAAAACAGAGGTGTTTTTTGCAAAGTGCCTACCTGTAGATTTTGGCCTGTAGCTCAGCCGCCACCTAGGGAAACCTACCAAACCTGTGCATTTCTGAAAACTAGAGACCTAGGGGAATCCAAGATGGGGTGACTTGTGTGGCTCGGACCAGGTTCTGTTACCCAGAATCCTTTGCAAACCTCAAAATTTGGCTAAAAAAACACATGTTCCTCACATTTCTGTGGCAGAAAGTTCTGGAATCTGAGAGGAGCCACAAATTTCCTTCCACTCAGCGTTCCCCCACGTCTCCCGATAAAAATGATACCTCACTTGTGTGGGTAGGCCTAGTGCCCGCGACAGGAAACGCCCCAAAGCGCAACGTGGACTCATCCAAATTTTTGAAGGAAAACAGAGGTGTTTTTTGCAAAGTGCCTACCTGTAGATTTTGGCCTGTAATTCAGCCGTCACCTAGGGAAACCTACCAAACCTGTGCATTTCTGAAAACTAGAGACCTAGGGGAATCCAAGATGGGGTGACTTGTGTGGCTCGGACCAGGTTCTGTTACCCAGAATCCTTTGCAAACCTCAACATTTGGCTAAAAAAACACATATTCCTCACATTTCTGTGGCAGAAAGTTCTGGAATCTGAGAGGAGCCACAAATTTCCTTCCACCCAGCGCTCCCCCATGTCTCCCGATAAAAATGATACCTCACTTGTGTGGGTAGGCCTAGCGCCCGCGACAGGAAACGCCCCAAAGCGCAACGTAGACACATCCAAATTTTTGAAGGAAAACAGAGGTGTTTTTTCCAAAGTGCCTACCTGTAGATTTTGGCCTGTAGCTCAGCCGCCACCTAGGGAAACCTACCAAACCTGTGCATTTCTGAAAACTAGAGACCTAGGGGAATCCAAGATGGGGTGACTTGTGTGGCTCGGACCAGGTTCTGTTACCCAGAATCCTTTGCAAACCTCAAAATTTGGCTAAAAAAACACATGTTCCTCACATTTCTGTGGCAGAAAGTTCTGGAATCTGAGAGGAGCCACATATTTCCTTCCACCCAGCGTTCCCCCACGTCTCCCGATAAAAATGGTACCTCACTTGTGTGGGTAGGCCTAGCGCCCGCGACAGGAAACGCCCCAAAGCGCATCGTAGACACATCCAAATTTTTGAAGGAAAACAGGTGTTTTTTGCAAAGTGCCTACCTGCAGATTTTGGCCTGTAGCTCAGCCGCCATCTAGGGAAACCTACCAAACCTGTGCATTTCTGAAAACTAGAGACCTAGGGGAATCCAAGATGGGGTGACTTGTGTGGCTCGGACCAGGTTCTGTTACCCTGAATCCTTTGCAAACCTCAAAATTTGGCTAAAAAAACACATGTTCCTCACATTTCTGTGGCAGAAAGTTCTGGAATCTGAGAGGAGCCACAAATTTCCTTCCACCCAGCGTTCCCCCACGTCTCCCGATAAAAATGATACCTCACTTGTGTGGGTAGGCCTAGCGCCCGCGTCAGGAAACGCCCCAAAGAGCAACGTGGACTCATCCAAATTTTTGAAGGAAAACAGAGGTGTTTTTTGCAAAGTGCCTACCTGTAGATTTTAGCCTGTAGCTCAGCCGCCACCTAGGGAAACCTACCAAACCTGTGCATTTCTGAAAACTAGAGACCTAGGGGAATCCAAGATGGGGTGACTTGTGTGGCTCGGACCAGGTTCTGTTACCCAGAATCCTTTGCAAACCTCAAAATTTGGCTAAAAAAACACATTTTCCTCACATTTCTGTGGCAGAAAGTTCTGGAATCTGAGAGGAGCCACATATTTCCTTCCACCCAGCGTTCCCCCACGTCTCCCGATAAAAATGGTACCTCACTTGTGTGGGTAGGCCTAGCGCCCGCGACAGGAAACGCCCCAAAGCGCAACGTAGACACATCCAAATTTTTGAAGGAAAACAGGTGTTTTTTGCAAAGTGCCTACCTGTAGATTTTGGCCTGTAGCTCAGCCGCCATCTAGGGAAACCTACCAAACCTGTGCATTTCTGAAAACTAGAGACCTAGGGGAATCCAAGATGGGGTGACTTGTGTGGCTCGGACCAGGTTCTGTTACCCTGAATCCTTTGCAAACCTCAAAATTTGGCTAAAAAAACACATGTTCCTCACATTTCTGTGGCAGAAAGTTCTGAAATCTGAGAGGAGCCACAAATTTCCTTCCACCCAGCGTTCCCCCACGTCTCCCGATAAAAATGATACCTCACTTGTGTGGGTAGGCCTAGCGCCCGCGACAGGAAACGCCCCAAAGCGCAACGTGGACTCATCCAAATTTTTGAAGGAAAACAGAGGTGTTTTTTGCAAAGTGCCTACCTGTAGATTTTGGCCTGTAGCTCAGCCGCCACCTAGGGAAACCTACCAAACCTGTGCATTTCTGAAAACTAGAGACCTAGGGGAATCCAAGATGGGGTGACTTGTGTGGCTCGGACCAGGTTCTGTTACCCAGAATCCTTTGCAAACCTCAAAATTTGGCTAAAAAAACACATGTTCCTCACATTTCTGTGGCAGAAAGTTCTGGAATCTGAGAGGAGCCACAAATTTCCTTCCACTCAGCGTTCCCCCACGTCTCCTGATAAAAATGATACCTCACTTGTGTGGGTAGGCCTAGTGCCCGCGACAGGAAACGTCCCAAAGTGCAACGTGGACTCATCCAAATTTTTGAAGGAAAACAGAGGTGTTTTTTGCAAAGTGCCTACCTGTAGATTTTGGCCTGTAGCTCAGCCGCCACTTAGGGAAACCTACAAACCTGTGCATTTCTGAAAACTAGAGACCTAGGGGAATCCAAGATGGGGTGACTTGTGTGGCTCGGACCAGGTTCTGCTACCCAGAATCCTTTGCAAACCTCAAAATTTGGCTAAAAAAACACATGTTCCTCACATTTCTGTGGCAGAAAGTTCTGGAATCTGAGAGGAGCCACAAATTTCCTTCCACCCAGCGTTCCCCCACGTCTCCCGATAAAAATGATACCTCACTTGTGTGGGTAGGCCTAGCGCCCGCGAGAGGAAACGCCCCAAAGCGCAACGTGGACACATCCAAATTTTTGAAGGAAAACAGAGGTGTTTTTTGCAAAGTGCCTACCTGTAGATTTTGGCCTGTAGCTCAGCCGCCACCTAGGGAAACCTACCAAACCTGTGCATTTCTGAAAACTAGAGACCTAGGGGAATCCAAGATGGGGTGACTTGTGTGGCTCGGACCAGGTTCTGTTACCCAGAATCCTTTGCAAACCTTTTAATTTGGCTAAAAAAACACATGTTCCTCACATTTCTGTGGCAGAAAGTTCTGGAATCTGAGAGGAGCCACAAATTTCCTTCCACCCAGCGTTCCCCCACGTCTCCCGATAAAAATGGTACCTCACTTGTGTGGGTAGGCCTAGCGCCCGCGACAGGAAACGCCCCAAAGCGCAACGTAGACACATCCAAATTTTTGAAGGAAAACAGGTGTTTTTTGCAAAGTGCCTACCTGTAGATTTTGGCCTGTAGCTTAGCCGCCACCTAGGGAAACCTACCAAACCTGTGCATTTCTGAAAACTAGAGACCTAGGGGAATCCAAGATGGGGTGACTTGTGTGGCTCGGACCAGGTTCTGTTACCCAGAATCCTTTGCAAACCTCAAAATTTGGCTAAAAAAACACATGTTCCTCACATTTCTGTGGCAGAAAGTTCTGGAATCTGAGAGGAGCCACATATTTCCTTCCACCCAGCGTTCCCACACGTCTCCCGATAAAAATGATACCTCACTTGTGTGGGTAGGCCTAGCGCCCGCGACAGGAAACGCCCCAAAGCGCAACGTAGACACATCCAAATTTTTGAAGGAAAACAGAGGTGTTTTTTGCAAAGTGCCTACCTGTAGATTTTGGCCTGTAGCTCAGCCGCCATCTAGGGAAACCTACCAAACCTGTGCATTTCTGAAAACTAGAGACCTAGGGGAATCCAAGATGGGGTGACTTGTGTGGCTCGGACCAGGTTCTGTTACCCTGAATCCTTTGCAAACCTCAAAATTTGGCTAAAAAAACACATGTTCCTCACATTTCTGTGGCAGAAAGTTCTGGAATCTGAGAGGAGCCACAAATTTCCTTCCACTCAGCGTTCCCCCACGTCTCCCGATAAAAATGATACCTCACTTGTGTGGGTAGGCCTAGTGCCCGCGACAGGAAACGCCCCAAAGCGCAACGTGGACTCATCCAAATTTTTGAAGGAAAACAGAGGTGTTTTTTGCAAAGTGCCTACCTGTAGATTTTGGCCTGTAGCTCAGCCGCCACCTAGGGAAACCTACCAAACCTGTGCATTTCTGAAAACATGAGATCTAGGGGAATCCAAGATGGGGTGACTTGTGTGGCTCGGACCAGGTTCTGCTACCCAGAATCCTTTGCAAACCTCAAAATTTGGCTAAAAAAACACATGTTCCTCACATTTCTGTGGCAGAAAGTTCTGGAATCTGAGAGGAGCCACAAATTTCCTTCCACCCAGCGTTCCCCCACGTCTCCCGATAAAAATGATACCTCACTTGTGTGGGTAGGCCTAGCGCCCGCAACAGGAAACGCCCCAAAGCGCAACGTGGACACATCCAAATTTTTGAAGGAAAACAGAGGTGTTTTTTGCAAAGTGCCTACCTGTAGATTTTGGCCTGTAGCTCAGCCGCCACCTAGGGAAACCTACCAAACCTGTGCATTTCTGAAAACTAGAGACCTAGGGGAATCCAAGATGGGGTGACTTGTGTGGCTCGGACCAGGTTCTGTTACCCAGAATCCTTTGCAAACCTCAAAATTTGGCTAAAAAAACACATGTTCCTCACATTTCTGTGGCAGAAAGTTCTGGAATCTGAGAGGAGCCACAAATTTCCTTCCACTCAGCGTTCCCCCACGTCTCCCTATAAAAATGATACCTCACTTGTGTGGGTAGGCCTAGTGCCCGCGACAGGAAACGCCCCAAAGCGCAACGTGGACTCATCCAAATTTTTGAAGGAAAACAGAGGTGTTTTTTGCAAAGTGCCTACCTGTAGATTTTGGCCTGTAATTCAGCCGTCACCTAGGGAAACCTATCAAACCTGTGCATTTCTGAAAACTAGAGACCTAGGGGAATCCAAGATGGGGTGACTTGTGTGGCTCGGACCAGGTTCTGTTACCCAGAATCCTTTGCAAACCTCAACATTTGGCTAAAAAAACACATATTCCTTACATTTCTGTGGCAGAAAGTTCTGGAATCTGAGAGGAGCCACAAATTTCCTTCCACCCAGCGCTCCCCCATGTCTCCCGATAAAAATGATACCTCACTTGTGTGGGTAGGCCTAGCGCCCGCGACAGGAAACGCCCCAAAGCGCAACGTGGACACATCCACATTTTTGAAGGAAAACAGAGGTCTTTTTTCCAAAGTGCCTACCTGTAGATTTTGGCCTGTAGCTCAGCCGCCACCTAGGGAAACCTACCAAACCTGTGCATTTCTGAAAACTAGAGACCTAGGGGAATCCAAGATGGGGTGACTTGTGTGGCTCGGACCAGGTTCTGTTACCCAGAATCCTTTGCAAACCTTTTAATTTGGCTAAAAAAACACATGTTCCTCACATTTCTGTGGCAGAAAGTTCTGGAATCTGAGAGGAGCCACAAATTTCCTTCCACCCAGCGTTCCCCCACGTCTCCCGATAAAAATGGTACCTCACTTGTGTGGGTAGGCCTAGCGCCCGCGACAGGAAACGCTCCAAAGCGCAACGTAGACACATCCAAATTTTTGAAGGAAAACAGGTGTTTTTTGCAAAGTGCCTACCTGTAGATTTTGGCCTGTAGCTTAGCCGCCACCTAGGGAAACCTACCAAACCTGTGCATTTCTGAAAACTAGAGACCTAGGGGAATCCAAGATGGGGTGACTTGTGTGGCTCGGACCAGGTTCTGTTACCCAGAATCCTTTGCAAACCTCAAAATTTGGCTAAAAAAACACATGTTCCTCACATTTCTGTGGCAGAAAGTTCTGGAATCTGAGAGGAGCCACATATTTCCTTCCACCCAGCGTTCCCACACGTCTCCCGATAAAAATGATACCTCACTTGTGTGGGTAGGCCTAGCGCCCGCGACAGGAAACGCCCCAAAGCGCAACGTAGACACATCCAAATTTTTGAAGGAAAACAGAGGTGTTTTTTGCAAAGTGCCTACCTGTAGATTTTGGCCTGTAGCTCAGCCGCCATCTAGGGAAACCTACCAAACCTGTGCATTTCTGAAAACTAGAGACCTAGGGGAATCCAAGATGGGGTGACTTGTGTGGCTCGGACCAGGTTCTGTTACCCTGAATCCTTTGCAAACCTCAAAATTTGGCTAAAAAAACACATGTTCCTCACATTTCTGTGGCAGAAAGTTCTGGAATCTGAGAGGAGCCACAAATTTCCTTCCACTCAGCGTTCCCCCACGTCTCCCGATAAAAATGATACCTCACTTGTGTGGGTAGGCCTAGTGCCCGCGACAGGAAACGCCCCAAAGCGCAACGTGGACTCATCCAAATTTTTGAAGGAAAACAGAGGTGTTTTTTGCAAAGTGCCTACCTGTAGATTTTGGCCTGTAGCTCAGCCGCCACCTAGGGAAACCTACCAAACCTGTGCATTTCTGAAAACTAGAGATCTAGGGGAATCCAAGATGGGGTGACTTGTGTGGCTCGGACCAGGTTCTGCTACCCAGAATCCTTTGCAAACCTCAAAATTTGGCTAAAAAAACACATGTTCCTCACATTTCTGTGGCAGAAAGTTCTGGAATCTGAGAGGAGCCACAAATTTCCTTCCACCCAGCGTTCCCCCACGTCTCCCGATAAAAATGATACCTCACTTGTGTGGGTAGGCCTAGCGCCCGCAACAGGAAACGCCCCAAAGCGCAACGTGGACACATCCAAATTTTTGAAGGAAAACAGAGGTGTTTTTTGCAAAGTGCCTACCTGTAGATTTTGGCCTGTAGCTCAGCCGCCACCTAGGGAAACCTACCAAACCTGTGCATTTCTGAAAACTAGAGACCTAGGGGAATCCAAGATGGGGTGACTTGTGTGGCTCGGACCAGGTTCTGTTACCCAGAATCCTTTGCAAACCTCAAAATTTGGCTAAAAAAACACATGTTCCTCACATTTCTGTGGCAGAAAGTTCTGGAATCTGAGAGGAGCCACAAATTTCCTTCCACTCAGCGTTCCCCCACGTCTCCCTATAAAAATGATACCTCACTTGTGTGGGTAGGCCTAGTGCCCGCGACAGGAAACGCCCCAAAGCGCAACGTGGACTCATCCAAATTTTTGAAGGAAAACAGAGGTGTTTTTTGCAAAGTGCCTACCTGTAGATTTTGGCCTGTAATTCAGCCGTCACCTAGGGAAACCTATCAAACCTGTGCATTTCTGAAAACTAGAGACCTAGGGGAATCCAAGATGGGGTGACTTGTGTGGCTCGGACCAGGTTCTGTTACCCAGAATCCTTTGCAAACCTCAACATTTGGCTAAAAAAACACATATTCCTTACATTTCTGTGGCAGAAAGTTCTGGAATCTGAGAGGAGCCACAAATTTCCTTCCACCCAGCGCTCCCCCATGTCTCCCGATAAAAATGATACCTCACTTGTGTGGGTAGGCCTAGCGCCCGCGACAGGAAACGCCCCAAAGCGCAACGTGGACACATCCACATTTTTGAAGGAAAACAGAGGTGTTTTTTCCAAAGTGCCTACCTGTAGATTTTGGCCTGTAGCTCAGCCGCCACCTAGGGAAACCTACCAAACCTGTGCATTTCTGAAAACTAGAGACCTAGGGGAATCCAAGATGGGGTGACTTGTGTGGCTCGGACCAGGTTCTGTTACCCAGAATCCTTTGCAAACCTCAAAATTTGGCTAAAAAAACACATGTTCCTCACATTTCTGTGGCAGAAAGTTCTGGAATCTGAGAGGAGCCACATATTTCCTTCCACCCAGCGTTCCCCCACGTCTCCCGATAAAAATGGTACCTCACTTGTGTGGGTAGGCCTAGCGCCCGCGACAGGAAACGCCCCAAAGCGCAACGTAGACACATCCAAATTTTTGAAGGAAAACAGGTGTTTTTTGCAAAGTGCCTACCTGTAGATTTTGGCCTGTAGCTCAGCCGCCATCTAGGGAAACCTACCAAACCTGTGCATTTCTGAAAACTAGAGACCTAGGGGAATCCAAGATGGGGTGACTTGTGTGGCTCGGACCAGGTTCTGTTACCCTGAATCCTTTGCAAACCTCAAAATTTGGCTAAAAAAACACATGTTCCTCACATTTCTGTGGCAGAAAGTTCTGAAATCTGAGAGGAGCCACAAATTTCCTTCCACCCAGCGTTCCCCCACGTCTCCCGATAAAAATGATACCTCACTTGTGTGGGTAGGCCTAGCGCCCGCGACAGGAAACGCCCCAAAGCGCAACGTGGACTCATCCAAATTTTTTAAGGAAAACAGAGGTGTTTTTTGCAAAGTGCCTACCTGTAGATTTTGGCCTGTAGCTCAGCCGCCACCTAGGGAAACCTACCAAACCTGTGCATTTCTGAAAACTAGAGACCTAGGGGAATCCAAGATGGGGTGACTTGTGTGGCTCGGACCAGGTTCTGTTACCCAGAATCCTTTGCAAACCTCAAAATTTGGCTAAAAAAAACACATGTTCCTCACATTTCTGTGGCAGAAAGTTCTGGAATCTGAGAGGAGCCACAAATTTCCTTCCACTCAGCGTTCCCACACGTCTCCTGATAAAAATGATACCTCACTTGTGTGGGTAGGCCTAGTGCCCGCGACAGGAAACGTCCCAAAGCGCAACGTGGACTCATCCAAGTTTTTGAAGGAAAACAGAGGTGTTTTTTGCAAAGTGCCTACCTGTAGATTTTGGCCTGTAGCTCAGCCGCCACTTAGGGAAACCTACAAACCTGTGCATTTCTGAAAACTAGAGACCTAGGGGAATCCAAGTTGGGGTGACTTGTGTGGCTCGGACCAGGTTCTGCTACCCAGAATCCTTTGCAAACCTCAAAATTTGGCTTAAAAAACACATGTTCCTCATATTTCTGTGGCAGAAAGTTCTGGAATCTGAGAGGAGCCACAAATTTCCTTCCACCCAGCATTCCCCCATGTCTCCCGATAAAAATGATACCTCACTTGTGTGGGTAGGCCTAGCGCCCGCGACAGGAGACGCCCCAAAGAGCAACGTGTACTCATCCAAATTTTTGAAGGAAAACAGAGGTGTTTTTTGCAAAGTGCCTACCTGTAGATTTTGGCCTGTAATTCAGCCGTCACCTAGGGAAACCTACCAAACCTGTGCATTTCTGAAAACTAGAGACCTAGGGGAATCCAAGATGGGGTGACTTGTGTGGCTCGGACCAGGTTCTGTTACCCAGAATCCTTTGCAAACCTCAAAATGTGGCTAAAAAAACACATGTTCCTCACATTTCTGTGGCAGAAAGTTCTGGAATCTGAGAGGAGCCACAAATTTCCTTCCACCCAGCGCTCCCCCACGTCTCCCGATAAAAATGATACCTCAATTGTGTGGGTAGGCCTAGCGCCCGCGACAGGAAACGCCCCAAAGCGCAACGTGGACACATCCAAATTTTTGAAGGAAAACAGAGGTGTTTTTTGCAAAGTGCCTACCTGTAGATTTTGGCCTGTAGCTCAGCCGCCACCTAGGGAAACCTACCAAACCTGTGCATTTCTGAAAACTAGAGACCTAGGGGAATCCAAGATGGGGTGACTTGTGTGGCTCGGACCAGGTTCTGTTACCCAGAATCCTTTGCAAACCTCAAAATTTGGCTAAAAAAACACATGTTCCTCACATTTCTGTGGCAGAAAGTTCTGGAATCTGAGAGGAGCCACAAATTTCCTTCCACTCAGCGTTCCCCCACGTCTCCCGATAAAAATGATACCTCACTTGTGTGGGTAGGCCTAGTGCCCGCGACAGGAAACGCCCCAAAGCGCAACGTGGACTCATCCAAATTTTTGAAGGAAAACAGAGGTGTTTTTTGCAAAGTGCCTACCTGTAGATTTTGGCCTGTAATTCAGCCGTCACCTAGGGAAACCTACCAAACCTGTGCATTTCTGAAAACTAGAGACCTAGGGGAATCCAAGATGGGGTGACTTGTGTGGCTCGGACCAGGTTCTGTTACCCAGAATCCTTTGCAAACCTCAACATTTGGCTAAAAAAACACATATTCCTCACATTTCTGTGTCAGAAAGTTCTGGAATCTGAGAGGAGCCACACATTTCCTTCCACCCAGCGCTCCCCCATGTCTCCCGATAAAAATGATACCTCACTTGTGTGGGTAGGCCTAGCGCCCGCGACAGGAAACGCCCCAAAGCGCAACGTGGACACATCCAAATTTTTGAAGGAAAACAGAGGTGTTTTTTCCAAAGTGCCTACCTGTAGATTTTGGCCTGTAGCTCAGCCGCCACCTAGGGAAACCTACCAAACCTGTGCATTTCTGAAAACTAGAGACCTAGGGGAATCCAAGATGGGGTGACTTGTGTGGCTCGGACCAGGTTCTGTTACCCAGAATCCTTTGCAAACCTCAAAATTTGGCTAAAAAAACACATGTTCCTCACATTTCTGTGGCAGAAAGTTCTGGAATCTGAGAGGAGCCACATATTTCCTTCCACCCAGCGTTCCCCCACGTCTCCCGATAAAAATGGTACCTCACTTGTGTGGGTAGGCCTAGCGCCCGCGACAGGAAACGCCCCAAAGCGCAACGTAGACACATCCAAATTTTTGAAGGAAAACAGGTGTTTTTTGCAAAGTGCCTACCTGCAGATTTTGGCCTGTAGCTCAGCCGCCATCTAGGGAAACCTACCAAACCTGTGCATTTCTGAAAACTAGAGACCTAGGGGAATCCAAGATGGGGTGACTTGTGTGGCTCGGACCAGGTTCTGTTACCCTGAATCCTTTGCAAACCTCAAAATTTGGCTAAAAAAACACATGTTCCTCACATTTCTGTGGCAGAAAGTTCTGGAATCTGAGAGGAGCCACAAATTTCCTTCCACCCAGCGTTCCCCCACGTCTCCCGATAAAAATGATACCTCACTTGTGTGGGTAGGCCTAGCGCCCGCGAGAGGAAACGCCCCAAAGCGCAACGTGGACACATCCAAATTTTTGAAGGAAAACAGAGGTGTTTTTTGCAAAGTGCCTACCTGTAGATTTTGGCCTGTAGCTCAGCCGCCACCTAGGGAAACCTACCAAACCTGTGCATTTCTGAAAACTAGAGACCTAGGGGAATCCAAGATGGGGTGACTTGTGTGGCTCGGACCAGGTTCTGTTACCCAGAATCCTTTGCAAACCTTTTAATTTGGCTAAAAAAACACATGTTCCTCACATTTCTGTGGCAGAAAGTTCTGGAATCTGAGAGGAGCCACAAATTTCCTTCCACCCAGCGTTCCCCCACGTCTCCCGATAAAAATGGTACCTCACTTGTGTGGGTAGGCCTAGCGCCCGCGACAGGAAACGCCCCAAAGCGCAACGTAGACACATCCAAATTTTTGAAGGAAAACAGGTGTTTTTTGCAAAGTGCCTACCTGTAGATTTTGGCCTGTAGCTTAGCCGCCACCTAGGGAAACCTACCAAACCTGTGCATTTCTGAAAACTAGAGACCTAGGGGAATCCAAGATGGGGTGACTTGTGTGGCTCGGACCAGGTTCTGTTACCCAGAATCCTTTGCAAACCTCAAAATTTGGCTAAAAAAACACATGTTCCTCACATTTCTGT
Organism: Pleurodeles waltl; assembly: GCF_031143425.1. Classification (NCBI taxonomy): domain Eukaryota; kingdom Metazoa; phylum Chordata; class Amphibia; order Caudata; family Salamandridae; genus Pleurodeles; species Pleurodeles waltl. The sequence goes on along the minus strand of NC_090444.1, from coordinate 1,679,723,331 downwards.
GGCAGAAAGTTCTGGAATCTGAGAGGAGCCACATATTTCCTTCCACCCAGCGTTCCCACACGTCTCCCGATAAAAATGATACCTCACTTGTGTGGGTAGGCCTAGCGCCCGCGACAGGAAACGCCCCAAAGCGCAACGTAGACACATCCAAATTTTTGAAGGAAAACAGAGGTGTTTTTTGCAAAGTGCCTACCTGTAGATTTTGGCCTGTAGCTCAGCCGCCATCTAGGGAAACCTACCAAACCTGTGCATTTCTGAAAACTAGAGACCTAGGGGAATCCAAGATGGGGTGACTTGTGTGGCTCGGACCAGGTTCTGTTACCCTGAATCCTTTGCAAACCTCAAAATTTGGCTAAAAAAACACATGTTCCTCACATTTCTGTGGCAGAAAGTTCTGGAATCTGAGAGGAGCCACAAATTTCCTTCCACTCAGCGTTCCCCCACGTCTCCCGATAAAAATGATACCTCACTTGTGTGGGTAGGCCTAGTGCCCGCGACAGGAAACGCCCCAAAGCGCAACGTGGACTCATCCAAATTTTTGAAGGAAAACAGAGGTGTTTTTTGCAAAGTGCCTACCTGTAGATTTTGGCCTGTAGCTCAGCCGCCACCTAGGGAAACCTACCAAACCTGTGCATTTCTGAAAACTAGAGATCTAGGAGAATCCAAGATGGGGTGACTTGTGTGGCTCGGACCAGGTTCTGCTACCCAGAATCCTTTGCAAACCTCAAAATTTGGCTAAAAAAACACATGTTCCTCACATTTCTGTGGCAGAAAGTTCTGGAATCTGAGAGGAGCCACAAATTTCCTTCCACCCAGCGTTCCCCCACGTCTCCCGATAAAAATGATACCTCACTTGTGTGGGTAGGCCTAGCGCCCGCAACAGGAAACGCCCCAAAGCGCAACGTGGACACATCCAAATTTTTGAAGGAAAACAGAGGTGTTTTTTGCAAAGTGCCTACCTGTAGATTTTGGCCTGTAGCTCAGCCGCCACCTAGGGAAACCTACCAAACCTGTGCATTTCTGAAAACTAGAGACCTAGGGGAATCCAAGATGGGGTGACTTGTGTGGCTCGGACCAGGTTCTGTTACCCAGAATCCTTTGCAAACCTCAAAATTTGGCTAAAAAAACACATGTTCCTCACATTTCTGTGGCAGAAAGTTCTGGAATCTGAGAGGAGCCACAAATTTCCTTCCACTCAGCGTTCCCCCACGTCTCCCTATAAAAATGATACCTCACTTGTGTGGGTAGGCCTAGTGCCCGCGACAGGAAACGCCCCAAAGCGCAACGTGGACTCATCCAAATTTTTGAAGGAAAACAGAGGTGTTTTTTGCAAAGTGCCTACCTGTAGATTTTGGCCTGTAATTCAGCCGTCACCTAGGGAAACCTATCAAACCTGTGCATTTCTGAAAACTAGAGACCTAGGGGAATCCAAGATGGGGTGACTTGTGTGGCTCGGACCAGGTTCTGTTACCCAGAATCCTTTGCAAACCTCAACATTTGGCTAAAAAAACACATATTCCTTACATTTCTGTGGCAGAAAGTTCTGGAATCTGAGAGGAGCCACAAATTTCCTTCCACCCAGCGCTCCCCCATGTCTCCCGATAAAAATGATACCTCACTTGTGTGGGTAGGCCTAGCGCCCGCGACAGGAAACGCCCCAAAGCGCAACGTGGACACATCCACATTTTTGAAGGAAAACAGAGGTGTTTTTTCCAAAGTGCCTACCTGTAGATTTTGGCCTGTAGCTCAGCCGCCACCTAGGGAAACCTACCAAACCTGTGCATTTCTGAAAACTAGAGACCTAGGGGAATCCAAGATGGGGTGACTTGTGTGGCTCGGACCAGGTTCTGTTACCCAGAATCCTTTGCAAACCTTTTAATTTGGCTAAAAAAACACATGTTCCTCACATTTCTGTGGCAGAAAGTTCTGGAATCTGAGAGGAGCCACAAATTTCCTTCCACCCAGCGTTCCCCCACGTCTCCCGATAAAAATGGTACCTCACTTGTGTGGGTAGGCCTAGCGCCCGCGACAGGAAACGCTCCAAAGCGCAACGTAGACACATCCAAATTTTTGAAGGAAAACAGGTGTTTTTTGCAAAGTGCCTACCTGTAGATTTTGGCCTGTAGCTTAGCCGCCACCTAGGGAAACCTACCAAACCTGTGCATTTCTGAAAACTAGAGACCTAGGGGAATCCAAGATGGGGTGACTTGTGTGGCTCGGACCAGGTTCTGTTACCCAGAATCCTTTGCAAACCTCAAAATTTGGCTAAAAAAACACATGTTCCTCACATTTCTGTGGCAGAAAGTTCTGGAATCTGAGAGGAGCCACATATTTCCTTCCACCCAGCGTTCCCACACGTCTCCCGATAAAAATGATACCTCACTTGTGTGGGTAGGCCTAGCGCCCGCGACAGGAAACGCCCCAAAGCGCAACGTAGACACATCCAAATTTTTGAAGGAAAACAGAGGTGTTTTTTGCAAAGTGCCTACCTGTAGATTTTGGCCTGTAGCTCAGCCGCCATCTAGGGAAACCTACCAAACCTGTGCATTTCTGAAAACTAGAGACCTAGGGGAATCCAAGATGGGGTGACTTGTGTGGCTCGGACCAGGTTCTGTTACCCTGAATCCTTTGCAAACCTCAAAATTTGGCTAAAAAAACACATGTTCCTCACATTTCTGTGGCAGAAAGTTCTGGAATCTGAGAGGAGCCACAAATTTCCTTCCACTCAGCGTTCCCCCACGTCTCCCGATAAAAATGATACCTCACTTGTGTGGGTAGGCCTAGTGCCCGCGACAGGAAACGCCCCAAAGCGCAACGTGGACTCATCCAAATTTTTGAAGGAAAACAGAGGTGTTTTTTGCAAAGTGCCTACCTGTAGATTTTGGCCTGTAGCTCAGCCGCCACCTAGGGAAACCTACCAAACCTGTGCATTTCTGAAAACTAGAGATCTAGGGGAATCCAAGATGGGGTGACTTGTGTGGCTCGGACCAGGTTCTGCTACCCAGAATCCTTTGCAAACCTCAAAATTTGGCTAAAAAAACACATGTTCCTCACATTTCTGTGGCAGAAAGTTCTGGAATCTGAGAGGAGCCACAAATTTCCTTCCACCCAGCGTTCCCCCACGTCTCCCGATAAAAATGATACCTCACTTGTGTGGGTAGGCCTAGCGCCCGCAACAGGAAACGCCCCAAAGCGCAACGTGGACACATCCAAATTTTTGAAGGAAAACAGAGGTGTTTTTTGCAAAGTGCCTACCTGTAGATTTTGGCCTGTAGCTCAGCCGCCACCTAGGGAAACCTACCAAACCTGTGCATTTCTGAAAACTAGAGACCTAGGGGAATCCAAGATGGGGTGACTTGTGTGGCTCGGACCAGGTTCTGTTACCCAGAATCCTTTGCAAACCTCAAAATTTGGCTAAAAAAACACATGTTCCTCACATTTCTGTGGCAGAAAGTTCTGGAATCTGAGAGGAGCCACAAATTTCCTTCCACTCAGCGTTCCCCCACGTCTCCCTATAAAAATGATACCTCACTTGTGTGGGTAGGCCTAGTGCCCGCGACAGGAAACGCCCCAAAGCGCAACGTGGACTCATCCAAATTTTTGAAGGAAAACAGAGGTGTTTTTTGCAAAGTGCCTACCTGTAGATTTTGGCCTGTAATTCAGCCGTCACCTAGGGAAACCTATCAAACCTGTGCATTTCTGAAAACTAGAGACCTAGGGGAATCCAAGATGGGGTGACTTGTGTGGCTCGGACCAGGTTCTGTTACCCAGAATCCTTTGCAAACCTCAACATTTGGCTAAAAAAACACATATTCCTTACATTTCTGTGGCAGAAAGTTCTGGAATCTGAGAGGAGCCACAAATTTCCTTCCACCCAGCGCTCCCCCATGTCTCCCGATAAAAATGATACCTCACTTGTGTGGGTAGGCCTAGCGCCCGCGACAGGAAACGCCCCAAAGCGCAACGTGGACACATCCACATTTTTGAAGGAAAACAGAGGTGTTTTTTCCAAAGTGCCTACCTGTAGATTTTGGCCTGTAGCTCAGCCGCCACCTAGGGAAACCTACCAAACCTGTGCATTTCTGAAAACTAGAGACCTAGGGGAATCCAAGATGGGGTGACTTGTGTGGCTCGGACCAGGTTCTGTTACCCAGAATCCTTTGCAAACCTCAAAATTTGGCTAAAAAAACACATGTTCCTCACATTTCTGTGGCAGAAAGTTCTGGAATCTGAGAGGAGCCACATATTTCCTTCCACCCAGCGTTCCCCCACGTCTCCCGATAAAAATGGTACCTCACTTGTGTGGGTAGGCCTAGCGCCCGCGACAGGAAACGCCCCAAAGCGCAACGTAGACACATCCAAATTTTTGAAGGAAAACAGGTGTTTTTTGCAAAGTGCCTACCTGTAGATTTTGGCCTGTAGCTCAGCCGCCATCTAGGGAAACCTACCAAACCTGTGCATTTCTGAAAACTAGAGACCTAGGGGAATCCAAGATGGGGTGACTTGTGTGGCTCGGACCAGGTTCTGTTACCCTGAATCCTTTGCAAACCTCAAAATTTGGCTAAAAAAACACATGTTCCTCACATTTCTGTGGCAGAAAGTTCTGAAATCTGAGAGGAGCCACAAATTTCCTTCCACCCAGCGTTCCCCCACGTCTCCCGATAAAAATGATACCTCACTTGTGTGGGTAGGCCTAGCGCCCGCGACAGGAAACGCCCCAAAGCGCAACGTGGACTCATCCAAATTTTTTAAGGAAAACAGAGGTGTTTTTTGCAAAGTGCCTACCTGTAGATTTTGGCCTGTAGCTCAGCCGCCACCTAGGGAAACCTACCAAACCTGTGCATTTCTGAAAACTAGAGACCTAGGGGAATCCAAGATGGGGTGACTTGTGTGGCTCGGACCAGGTTCTGTTACCCAGAATCCTTTGCAAACCTCAAAATTTGGCTAAAAAAACACATGTTCCTCACATTTCTGTGGCAGAAAGTTCTGGAATCTGAGAGGAGCCACAAATTTCCTTCCACTCAGCGTTCCCACACGTCTCCTGATAAAAATGATACCTCACTTGTGTGGGTAGGCCTAGTGCCCGCGACAGGAAACGTCCCAAAGCGCAACGTGGACTCATCCAAGTTTTTGAAGGAAAACAGAGGTGTTTTTTGCAAAGTGCCTACCTGTAGATTTTGGCCTGTAGCTCAGCCGCCACTTAGGGAAACCTACAAACCTGTGCATTTCTGAAAACTAGAGACCTAGGGGAATCCAAGTTGGGGTGACTTGTGTGGCTCGGACCAGGTTCTGCTACCCAGAATCCTTTGCAAACCTCAAAATTTGGCTTAAAAAACACATGTTCCTCATATTTCTGTGGCAGAAAGTTCTGGAATCTGAGAGGAGCCACAAATTTCCTTCCACCCAGCATTCCCCCATGTCTCCCGATAAAAATGATACCTCACTTGTGTGGGTAGGCCTAGCGCCCGCGACAGGAGACGCCCCAAAGAGCAACGTGTACTCATCCAAATTTTTGAAGGAAAACAGAGGTGTTTTTTGCAAAGTGCCTACCTGTAGATTTTGGCCTGTAATTCAGCCGTCACCTAGGGAAACCTACCAAACCTGTGCATTTCTGAAAACTAGAGACCTAGGGGAATCCAAGATGGGGTGACTTGTGTGGCTCGGACCAGGTTCTGTTACCCAGAATCCTTTGCAAACCTCAAAATGTGGCTAAAAAAACACATGTTCCTCACATTTCTGTGGCAGAAAGTTCTGGAATCTGAGAGGAGCCACAAATTTCCTTCCACCCAGCGCTCCCCCACGTCTCCCGATAAAAATGATACCTCAATTGTGTGGGTAGGCCTAGCGCCCGCGACAGGAAACGCCCCAAAGCGCAACGTGGACACATCCAAATTTTTGAAGGAAAACAGAGGTGTTTTTTGCAAAGTGCCTACCTGTAGATTTTGGCCTGTAGCTCAGCCGCCACCTAGGGAAACCTACCAAACCTGTGCATTTCTGAAAACTAGAGACCTAGGGGAATCCAAGATGGGGTGACTTGTGTGGCTCGGACCAGGTTCTGTTACCCAGAATCCTTTGCAAACCTCAAAATTTGGCTAAAAAAACACATGTTCCTCACATTTCTGTGGCAGAAAGTTCTGGAATCTGAGAGGAGCCACAAATTTCCTTCCACTCAGCGTTCCCCCACGTCTCCCGATAAAAATGATACCTCACTTGTGTGGGTAGGCCTAGTGCCCGCGACAGGAAACGCCCCAAAGCGCAACGTGGACTCATCCAAATTTTTGAAGGAAAACAGAGGTGTTTTTTGCAAAGTGCCTACCTGTAGATTTTGGCCTGTAATTCAGCCGTCACCTAGGGAAACCTACCAAACCTGTGCATTTCTGAAAACTAGAGACCTAGGGGAATCCAAGATGGGGTGACTTGTGTGGCTCGGACCAGGTTCTGTTACCCAGAATCCTTTGCAAACCTCAACATTTGGCTAAAAAAACACATATTCCTCACATTTCTGTGTCAGAAAGTTCTGGAATCTGAGAGGAGCCACACATTTCCTTCCACCCAGCGCTCCCCCATGTCTCCCGATAAAAATGATACCTCACTTGTGTGGGTAGGCCTAGCGCCCGCGACAGGAAACGCCCCAAAGCGCAACGTGGACACATCCAAATTTTTGAAGGAAAACAGAGGTGTTTTTTCCAAAGTGCCTACCTGTAGATTTTGGCCTGTAGCTCAGCCGCCACCTAGGGAAACCTACCAAACCTGTGCATTTCTGAAAACTAGAGACCTAGGGGAATCCAAGATGGGGTGACTTGTGTGGCTCGGACCAGGTTCTGTTACCCAGAATCCTTTGCAAACCTCAAAATTTGGCTAAAAAAACACATGTTCCTCACATTTCTGTGGCAGAAAGTTCTGGAATCTGAGAGGAGCCACATATTTCCTTCCACCCAGCGTTCCCCCACGTCTCCCGATAAAAATGGTACCTCACTTGTGTGGGTAGGCCTAGCGCCCGCGACAGGAAACGCCCCAAAGCGCAACGTAGACACATCCAAATTTTTGAAGGAAAACAGGTGTTTTTTGCAAAGTGCCTACCTGCAGATTTTGGCCTGTAGCTCAGCCGCCATCTAGGGAAACCTACCAAACCTGTGCATTTCTGAAAACTAGAGACCTAGGGGAATCCAAGATGGGGTGACTTGTGTGGCTCGGACCAGGTTCTGTTACCCTGAATCCTTTGCAAACCTCAAAATTTGGCTAAAAAAACACATGTTCCTCACATTTCTGTGGCAGAAAGTTCTGGAATCTGAGAGGAGCCACAAATTTCCTTCCACCCAGGGTTCCCCCACGTATCCCGATAAAAATGATACCTCACTTGTGTGGGTAGGCCTAGCGCCCGCGTCAGGAAACGCCCCAAAGAGCAACGTGGACTCATCCAAATTTTTGAAGGAAAACAGAGGTGTTTTTTCCAAAGTGCCTACCTGTAGATTTTGGCCTGTAGCTCAGCCGCCACCTAGGGAAACCTACCAAACCTGTGCATTTCTGAAAACTAGAGACCTAGGGGAATCCAAGATGGGGTGACTTGTGTGGCTCGGACCAGGTTCTGTTACCCAGAATCCTTTGCAAACCTCAAAATTTGGCTAAAAAAACACATGTTCCTCACATTTCTGTGGCAGAAAGTTCTGGAATCTGAGAGGAGCCACATATTTCCTTCCACCCAGCGTTCCCCCACGTCTCCCGATAAAAATGGTACCTCACTTGTGTGGGTAGGCCTAGCGCCCGCGACAGGAAACGCCCCAAAGCGCAACGTAGACACATCCAAATTTTTGAAGGAAAACAGGTGTTTTTTGCAAAGTGCCTACCTGTAGATTTTGGCCTGTAGCTCAGCCGCCATCTAGGGAAACCTACCAAACCTGTGCATTTCTGAAAACTAGAGACCTAGGGGAATCCAAGATGGGGTGACTTGTGTGGCTCGGACCAGGTTCTGTTACCCTGAATCCTTTGCAAACCTCAAAATTTGGCTAAAAAAACACATGTTCCTCACATTTCTGTGGCAGAAAGTTCTGAAATCTGAGAGGAGCCACAAATTTCCTTCCACCCAGCGTTCCCCCACGTCTCCCGATAAAAATGATACCTCACTTGTGTGGGTAGGCCTAGCGCCCGCGACAGGAAACGCCCCAAAGCGCAACGTGGACTCATCCAAATTTTTGAAGGAAAACAGAGGTGTTTTTTGCAAAGTGCCTACCTGTAGATTTTGGCCTGTAGCTCAGCTGCCACCTAGGGAAACCTACCAAACCTGTGCATTTCTGAAAACTAGAGACCTAGGGGAATCCAAGATGGGGTGACTTGTGTGGCTCGGACCAGGTTCTGTTACCCAGAATCCTTTGCAAACCTCAAAATTTGGCTAAAAAAACACATGTTCCTCACATTTCTGTGGCAGAAAGTTCTGGAATCTGAGAGGAGCCACAAATTTCCTTCCACTCAGCGTTCCCCCACGTCTCCTGATAAAAATGATACCTCACTTGTGTGGGTAGGCCTAGTGCCCGCGACAGGAAACGTCCCAAAGCGCAACGTGGACTCATCCAAATTTTTGAAGGAAAACAGAGGTGTTTTTTGCAAAGTGCCTACCTGCAGATTTTGGCCTGTAGCTCAGCCGCCACTTAGGGAAACCTACAAACCTGTGCATTTCTGAAAACTAGAGACCTAGGGGAATCCAAGATGGGGTGACTTGTGTGGCTCGGACCAGGTTCTGCTACCCAGAATCCTTTGCAAACCTCAAAATTTGGCTTAAAAAACACATGTTCCTCACATTTCTGTGGCAGAAAGTTCTGGAATCTGAGAGGAGCCACAAATTTCCTTCCACCCAGCGTTCCCCCACGTCTCCCGATAAAAATGATACCTCACTTGTGTGGGTAGGCCTAGCGCCCGCGACATGAAACGCCCCAAAGCGCAACGTGGACACATCCAAATTTTTGAAGGAAAACAGAGGTGTTTTTTGCAAAGTGCCTACCTGTAGATTTTGGCCTGTAGCTCAGCCGCCACCTAGGGAAACCTACCAAACCTGTGCATTTCTGAAAACTAGAGACCTAGGGGAATCCAAGATGGGGTGACTTGTGTGGCTCGGACCAGGTTCTGTTACCCAGAATCCTTTGCAAACCTTTTAATTTGGCTAAAAAAACACATGTTCCTCACATTTCTGTGGCAGAAAGTTCTGGAATCTGAGAGGAGCCACAAATTTCCTTCCACCCAGCGTTCCCCCACGTCTCCCGATAAAAATGATACCTCACTTGTGTGGGTAGGCCTAGCGCCCGCGACAGGAAACGTCCCAAAGCGCAACGTAGACACATCCAAATTTTTGAAGGAAAACAGAGGTGTTTTTTGCAAAGTGCCTACCTGTGGATTTTGGCTTGTAATTCAGCCGTCACCTAGGGAAACCTACCAAACCTGTGCATTTCTGAAAACTAGAGACCTAGGGGAATCCAAGATGGGGTGACTTGTGTGGCTCGGACCAGGTTCTGTTACCCAGAATCCTTTGCAAACCTCAACATTTGGCTAAAAAAACACATGTTCCTCACATTTCTGTGGCAGAAAGTTCTGGAATCTGAGAGGAGCCACAAATTTCCTTCCACCCAGCGCTCCCCCACGTCTCCCGATAAAAATGATACCTCACTTGTGAGGGTAGGCCTAGCGCCCGCGACAGGAAACGCCCCAAAGCGCAACGTGGACACATCCAAATTTTTGAAGGAAAACAGAGGTGTTTTTTGCAAAGTGCCTACCTGTAGATTTTGGCCTGTAGCTCAGCCGCCACCTAGGGAAACCTACCAAACCTGTGCATTTCTGAAAACTAGAGACCTAGGGGAATCCAAGATGGGGTGACTTGTGTGGCTCGGACCAGGTTCTGTTACCCAGAATCCTTTGCAAACCTCAAAATTTGGCTAAAAAAACACATGTTCCTCACATTTCTGTGGCAGAAAGTTCTGGAATCTGAGAGGAGCCACATATTTCCTTCCACCCAGCGTTCCCCCACGTCTCCCGATAAAAATGATACCTCACTTGTGTGGGTAGGCCTAGCGCCCGCGACAGGAAACGCCCCAAAGCGCAACGTAGACACATCCAAATTTTTGAAGGAAAACAGAGGTGTTTTTTGCAAAGTGCCTACCTGTAGATTTTGGCCTGTAGCTCAGCCGCCAACTAGGGAAACCTACCAAACCTGTGCATTTCTGAAAACTAGAGACCTAGGGGAATCCAAGATGGGGTGACTTGTGTGGCTCGGACCAGGTTCTGTTACCCAGAATCCTTTGCAAACCTCAACATTTGGCTAAAAAAACACATATTCCTCACATTTCTGTGGCAGAAAGTTCTGGAATCTGAGAGGAGCCACAAATTTCCTTCCACCCAGCGCTCCCCCATGTCTCCCGATAAAAATGATACCTCACTTGTGTGGGTAGGCCTAGCGCCCGCGACAGGAAACGCCCCAAAGCGCAACGTGGACACATCCACATTTTTGAAGGAAAACAGAGGTGTTTTTTCCAAAGTGCCTACCTGTAGATTTTGGCCTGTAGCTCAGCCGCCACCTAGGGAAACCTACCAAACCTGTGCATTTCTGAAAACTAGAGACCTAGGGGAATCCAAGATGGGGTGACTTGTGTGGCTCGGACCAGGTTCTGTTACCCAGAATCCTTTGCAAACCTCAAAATTTGGCTAAAAAAACACATGTTCCTCACATTTCTGTGGCAGAAAGTTCTGGAATCTGAGAGGAGCCACATATTTCCTTCCACCCAGCGTTCCCCCACGTCTCCCGATAAAAATGGTACCTCACTTGTGTGGGTAGGCCTAGCGCCCGCGACAGGAAACGCCCCAAAGCGCAACGTAGACACATCCAAATTTTTGAAGGAAAACAGGTGTTTTTTGCAAAGTGCCTACCTGTAGATTTTGGCCTGTAGCTCAGCCGCCATCTAGGGAAACCTACCAAACCTGTGCATTTCTGAAAACTAGAGACCTAGGGGAATCCAAGATGGGGTGACTTGTGTGGCTCGGACCAGGTTCTGTTACCCTGAATCCTTTGCAAACCTCAAAATTTGGCTAAAAAAACACATGTTCCTCACATTTCTGTGGCAGAAAGTTCTGAAATCTGAGAGGAGCCACAAATTTCCTTCCACCCAGCGTTCCCCCACGTCTCCCGATAAAAATGATACCTCACTTGTGTGGGTAGGCCTAGCGCCCGCGACAGGAAACGCCCCAAAGCGCAACGTGGACTCATCCAAATTTTTTAAGGAAAACAGAGGTGTTTTTTGCAAAGTGCCTACCTGTAGATTTTGGCCTGTAGCTCAGCCGCCACCTAGGGAAACCTACCAAACCTGTGCATTTCTGAAAACTAGAGACCTAGGGGAATCCAAGATGGGGTGACTTGTGTGGCTCGGACCAGGTTCTGTTACCCAGAATCCTTTGCAAACCTCAAAATTTGGCTAAAAAAACACATGTTCCTCACATTTCTGTGGCAGAAAGTTCTGGAATCTGAGAGGAGCCACAAATTTCCTTCCACTCAGCGTTCCCCCACGTCTCCTGATAAAAATGATACCTCACTTGTGTGGGTAGGCCTAGTGCCCGCGACAGGAAACGTCCCAAAGCGCAACGTGGACTCATCCAAATTTTTGAAGGAAAACAGAGGTGTTTTTTGCAAAGTGCCTACCTGTAGATTTTGGCCTGTAGCTCAGCCGCCACTTAGGGAAACCTACAAACCTGTGCATTTCTGAAAACTAGAGACCTAGGGGAATCCAAGATGGGGTGACTTGTGTGGCTCGGACCAGGTTCTGCTACCCAGAATCCTTTGCAAACCTCAAAATTTGGCTAAAAAAACACATGTTCCTCACATTTCTGTGGCAGAAAGTTCTGGAATCTGAGAGGAGCCACAAATTTCCTTCCACCCAGCGTTCCCCCACGTCTCCCGATAAAAATGATACCTCACTTTTGTGGGTAGGCCTAGCGCCCAATACAGGAAACGCCCCAAAGCGCAACGTGGACACATCCAAATTTTTGAAGGAAAACAGAGGTGTTTTTTGCAAAGTGCCTACCTGTAGATTTTGGCCTGTAGCTCAGCCGCCACCTAGGGAAACCTACCAAACCTGTGCATTTCTGAAAACTAGAGACCTAGGGGAATCCAAGATGGGGTGACTTGTGTGGCTCGGACCAGGTTCTGTTACCCAGAATCCTTTGCAAACCTTTTAATTTGGCTAAAAAAACACATGTTCCTCACATTTCTGTGGCAGAAAGTTCTGGAATCTGAGAGGAGCCACAAATTTCCTTCCACCCAGCGTTCCCCCACGTCTCCCGATAAAAATGATACCTCACTTGTGTGGGTAGGCCTAGCGCCCGCGACAGGAAACGTCCCAAAGCGCAACGTAGACACATCCAAATTTTTGAAGGAAAACAGAGGTGTTTTTTGCAAAGTGCCTACCTGTAGATTTTGGCCTGTAATTCAGCCGTCACCTAGGGAAACCTACCAAACCTGTGCATTTCTGAAAACTAGAGACCTAGGGGAATCCAAGATGGGGTGACTTGTGCGGCTCGGACCAGGTTCTGTTACCCAGAATCCTTTGCAAACCTCAACATTTGGCTAAAAAAACACATGTTCCTCACATTTCTGTGGCAGAAAGTTCTGGAATCTGAGAGGAGCCACAAATTTCCTTCCACCCAGCGCTCCCCCACGTCTCCCAATAAAAATGATACCTCACTTGTGTGGGTAGGCCTAGCGCCCGCGACAGGAAACGCCCCAAAGCGCAACGTGGACACATCCACATTTTTGAAGGAAAACAGAGGTGTTTTTTCCAAAGTGCCTACCTGTAGATTTTGGCCTGTAGCTCAGCCGCCACCTAGGGAAACCTACCAAACCTGTGCATTTCTGAAAACTAGAGACCTAGGGGAATCCAAGATGGGGTGACTTGTGTGGCTCGGACCAGGTTCTGTTACCCAGAATCCTTTGCAAACCTCAAAATTTGGCTAAAAAAACACATGTTCCTCACATTTCTGTGGCAGAAAGTTCTGGAATCTGAGAGGAGCCACATATTTCCTTCCACCCAGCGTTCCCCCACGTCTCCCGATAAAAATGGTACCTCACTTGTGTGGGTAGGCCTAGCGCCCGCGACAGGAAACGCCCCAAAGCGCAACGTAGACACATCCAAATTTTTGAAGGAAAACAGGTGTTTTTTGCAAAGTGCCTACCTGTAGATTTTGGCCTGTAGCTCAGCCGCCATCTAGGGAAACCTACCAAACCTGTGCATTTCTGAAAACTAGAGACCTAGGGGAATCCAAGATGGGGTGACTTGTGTGGCTCGGACCAGGTTCTGTTACCCTGAATCCTTTGCAAACCTCAAAATTTGGCTAAAAAAACACATGTTCCTCACATTTCTGTGGCAGAAAGTTCTGAAATCTGAGAGGAGCCACAAATTTCCTTCCACCCAGCGTTCCCCCACGTCTCCCGATAAAAATGATACCTCACTTGTGTGGGTAGGCCTAGCGCCCGCGACAGGAAACGCCCCAAAGCGCAACGTGGACTCATCCAAATTTTTTAAGGAAAACAGAGGTGTTTTTTGCAAAGTACCTACCTGTAGATTTTGGCCTGTAGCTCAGCCGCCACCTAGGGAAACCTACCAAACCTGTGCATTTCTGAAAACTAGAGACCTAGGGGAATCCAAGATGGGGTGACTTGTGTGGCTCGGACCAGGTTCTGTTACCCAGAATCCTTTGCAAACCTCAAAATTTGGCTAAAAAAACACATGTTCCTCACATTTCTGTGGCAGAAAGTTCTGGAATCTGAGAGGAGCCACAAATTTCCTTCCACTCAGCGTTCCCCCACGTCTCCTGATAAAAATGATACCTCACTTGTGTGGGTAGGCCTAGTGCCCGCGACAGGAAACGTCCCAAAGCGCAACGTGGACTCATCCAAATTTTTGAAGGAAAACAGAGGTGTTTTTTGCAAAGTGCCTACCTGTAGATTTTGGCCTGTAGCTCAGCCGCCACTTAGGGAAACCTACAAACCTGTGCATTTCTGAAAACTAGAGACCTAGGGGAATCCAAGATGGGGTGACTTGTGTGGCTCGGACCAGGTTCTGCTACCCAGAATCCTTTGCAAACCTCAAAATTTGGCTAAAAAAACACATGTTCCTCACATTTCTGTGGCAGAAAGTTCTGGAATCTGAGAGGAGCCACAAATTTCCTTCCACCCAGCGTTCCCCCACGTCTCCCGATAAAAATGATACCTCACTTTTGTGGGTAGGCCTAGCGCCCAATACAGGAAACGCCCCAAAGCGCAACGTGGACACATCCAAATTTTTGAAGGAAAACAGAGGTGTTTTTTGCAAAGTGCCTACCTGTAGATTTTGGCCTGTAGCTCAGCCGCCACCTAGGGAAACCTACCAAACCTGTGCATTTCTGAAAACTAGAGACCTAGGGGAATCCAAGATGGGGTGACTTGTGTGGCTCGGACCAGGTTCTGTTACCCAGAATCCTTTGCAAACCTTTTAATTTGGCTAAAAAAACACATGTTCCTCACATTTCTGTGGCAGAAAGTTCTGGAATCTGAGAGGAGCCACAAATTTCCTTCCACCCAGCGTTCCCCCACGTCTCCCGATAAAAATGATACCTCACTTGTGTGGGTAGGCCTAGCGCCCGCGACAGGAAACGTCCCAAAGCGCAACGTAGACACATCCAAATTTTTGAAGGAAAACAGAGGTGTTTTTTGCAAAGTGCCTACCTGTAGATTTTGGCCTGTAATTCAGCCGTCACCTAGGGAAACCTACCAAACCTGTGCATTTCTGAAAACTAGAGACCTAGGGGAATCCAAGATGGGGTGACTTGTGCGGCTCGGACCAGGTTCTGTTACCCAGAATCCTTTGCAAACCTCAACATTTGGCTAAAAAAACACATGTTCCTCACATTTCTGTGGCAGAAAGTTCTGGAATCTGAGAGGAGCCACAAATTTCCTTCCACCCAGCGCTCCCCCACGTCTCCCAATAAAAATGATACCTCACTTGTGTGGGTAGGCCTAGCGCCCGCGACAGGAAACGCCCCAAAGCGCAACGTGGACACATCCAAATTTTTGAAGTAAAACAGAGGTGTTTTTTGCAAAGTGCCTACCTGTAGATTTTGGCCTGTAGCTCAGCCGCCACCTAGGGAAACCTACCAAACCTGTGCATTTCTGAAAACGAGAGACCTAGGGGAATCCAAGATGGGGTGACTTGTGTGGCTCGGACCAGGTTCTGTTACCCAGAATCCTTTGCAAACCTCAAAATTTGGCTAAAAAAACACATGTTCCTCACATTTCTGTGGCAGAAAGTTCTGGAATCTGAGAGGAGCCACATATTTCCTTCCACCCAGCGTTCCCCCACGTCTCCCGATAAAAATGATACCTCACTTGTGTGGGTAGGCCTAGCGCCCACGACAGGAAACGCCCCAAAGCGCAACGTAGACACATCCAAATTTTTGAAGGAAAACAGAGGTGTTTTTTGCAAAGTGCCTACCTGTAGATTTTGGCCTGTAGCTCAGCCGCCATCTAGGGAAACCTACAAACCTGTGCATTTCTGAAAACTAGAGACCTAGGGGAATCCAAGATGGGGTGACTTGTGTGGCTCGGACCAGGTTCTGCTACCCAGAATCCTTTGCAAACCTCAAAATTTGGCTAAAAAAACACATGTTCCTCACATTGCTGTGGCAGAAAGTTCTGGAATCTGAGAGGAGCCACAAATTTCCTTCCACCCAGCGTTCCCCCACGTCTCCCGATAAAAATGATACCTCACTTGTGTGGGTAGGCCTAGCGCCCGCGACAGGAAACGCCCCAAAGCGCAACGTGGACACATCCAAATTTTTGAAGGAAAACAGAGGTGTTTTTTGCAAAGTGCCTACCTGTAGATTTTGGCCTGTAGCTCAGCCGCCACCTAGGGAAACCTACCAAACCTGTGCATTTCTGAAAACTAGAGACCTAGGGGAATCCAAGATGGGGTGACTTGTGTGGCTCGGACCAGGTTCTGTTACCCAGAATCCTTTGCAAACCTCAAAATTTGGCTAAAAAAACACATGTTCCTCACATTTCTGTGGCAGAAAGTTCTGGAATCTGAGAGGAGCCACAAATGTCCTTCCATTCAGCGTTCCCCCACGTCTCCCGATAAAAATGATACCTCACTTGTGTGGGTAGGCCTAGCGCCCGCGACAGGAAACGCCCCAAAGCGCAACGTGGACTCATCCATATTTTTTAAGGAAAACAGAGGTGTTTTTTGCAAAGTGCCTACCTGTAGATTTTGGCCTCTAGCTCAGCCGCCATCTAGGGAAACCTACCAAACCTGTGCATTTCTGAAAACTAGAGACCAGGGGAATCCAAGATGGGGTGACTTGTGTGGCTCGGACCAGGTTCTGTTACCCTGAATCCTTTGCAAACCTCAAAATTTGGATAAAAAAACACATGTTCCTCACATTTCTGTGGCAGAAAGTTCTGGAATCTGAGAGGAGCCACAAATTTCCTTCCACCCAGCGTTCCCCCACGTCTCCCGATAAAAATGATACCTCACTTGAGTGGGTAGGCCTAGCGCCCGCGAAAGGAAACGCCCCAAAGCGCAACGTGGAGTCATCCAAATTTTTGAAGGAAAACAGAGGTGTTTTTTGCAAAGTGCCTACCTGTAGATTTTGGCCTGTAGCTCAGCCGCCACCTAGGGAAACCTACAAACCTGTGCATTTCTGAAAACTAGAGACCTAGGGGAATCCAAGATGGGGTGACTTGTGTGGCTCGGACCAGGTTCTGCTACCCAGAATCCTTTGCAAACCTCAAAATTTGGCTAAAAAAACACATGTTCCTCTCATTTCTGTGGCAGAAAGTTCTGGAATCTGAGAGGAGCCACAAATTTCCTTCCACCCAGCGTTCCCCCACGTCTCCTGATAAAAATGATACCTCACTTGTGTGGGTAGGCCTAGCGCCCGCGACAGGAAACGCCCCAAAGCGCAACGTGGACACATCCAAATTTTTGAAGGAAAACAGAGGTGTTTTTTGCAAAGTGCCTACCTGTAGATTTTGGCCTGTAGCTCAGCCGCCACCTAGGGAAACCTACCAAACCTGTGCATTTCTGAATACTAGAGACCTAGGGGAATCCACGATGGGGTGATTTGTGTGGCTCGGACCAGGTTCTGTTACCCAGAATCCTTTGCAAACCTCAAAATTTGGCTAAAAAAACACATGTTCCTCACATTTCTGTGGCAGAAAGTTCTGGAATCTGAGAGGAGCCACAAATTTCCTTCCACCCAGCGCTCCCCCACGTCTCCCGATAAAAATGATACCTCACTTGTGTGGGTAGGCCTAGCGCCCGTGACAGGAAACGCCCCAAAGCGCAACGTGGACACATCCAAATTTTTGAAGTAAAACAGATGTGTTTTTTGCAAAGTGCCTACCTGTAGATTTTGGCCTGTAGCTCAGCCGCCACCTAGGGAAACCTACAAACCTGTGCATTTCTGAAAACTAGAGACCTAGGGGAATCCAAGATGGGGTGACTTGTGTGGCTCGGACCAGGTTCTGCTACCCAGAATCCTTTGCAAACCTCAAAATTTGGCTAAAAAAACACATGTTCCTCACATTTCTGTGGCAGAAAGTTCTGGAATCTGAGAGGAGCCACAAATTTCCTTCCACCCAGCGCTCCCCCACGTCTCCCGATAAAAATGATACCTCACTTGTGTGGGTAGGCCTAGCGCCCGTGACAGGAAACGCCCCAAAGCGCAACGTGGACACATCCAAATTTTTGAAGTAAAACAGATGTGTTTTTTGCAAAGTGCCTACCTGTAGATTTTGGCCTGTAGCTCAGCCGCCACCTAGGGAAACCTACAAACCTGTGCATTTCTGAAAACTAGAGACCTAGGGGAATCCAAGATGGGGTGACTTGTGTGGCTCGGACCAGGTTCTGCTACCCAGAATCCTTTGCAAACCTCAAAATTTGGCTAAAAAAACACATGTTCCTCACATTTCTGTGGCAGAAAGTTCTGGAATCTGAGAGGAGCCACAAATTTCCTTCCACCCAGCGTTACCCCACGTCTCCTGATAAAAATGATACCTCACTTGTGTGGGTAGGCCTAGCGCCCGTGACAGGAAACGCCCCAAAGCGCAACGTGGACTCATCCAAATTTTTGAAGGAAAACAGAGGTGTTTTTTGCAAAGTGCCTACCTGTAGATTTTGGCCTGTAGCTCAGCCGCCACCTAAGGAAACCTACCAAACCTGTGCATTTCTGAAAACTAGAGACCTAGGGGAATCCAAGATGGGGTGACTTGTGTGGCTCGGACCAGGTTCTGTTACCCAAAATCCTTTGCAAACCTCAAAATTTGGCTAAAAAAACACATGTTCCTCATATTTCTGTGGCAGAAAGTTCTGGAATCTGAGAGGAGCCACAAATTTCCTTCCACCCAGCGTTCCCCCATGTCTCCCGATAAAAATGATACCTCACTTGTGTGGGTAGGCCTAGCGCCCGCGACAGGAAACGCCCCAAAGAGCAACGTGGACTCATCCAAATTTTTGACGGAAAACAGAGGTGTTTTTTGCAAAGTGCCTACCTGTAGATTTTGGCCTGTAATTCAGCCGTCACCTAGGGAAACCTACCAAACCTGTGCATTTCTGAAAACTAGAGACCTAGGGGAATCCAAGATGGGGTGACTTGTGTGGCTCGGACCAGGTTCTGTTACCCAGAATCCTTTGCAAACCTCAAAATTTGGCTAAAAAAACACATGTTCCTCATATTTCTGTGGCAGAAAGTTCTGGAATCTGAGAGGAGCCACAAATTTCCTTCCACTCAGCGTTCCCCAACGTCTCCCGATCAAAATGATACATCACTTGTGAGGGTATGCCTAGTGCCCGCGACAGGAAACGCCCCAAAGCGCAACGTGGACACATCCAAATTTTTTAAGGAAAACAGAGGTGTTTTTTGCAAAGTGCCTACCTGTAGATTTTGGCCTGTAGCTCAGCCCCCACCTAGGGAAACCTACCAAACCTGTGCATTTCTGAAAACTAGAGACCTAGGGGAATCCAAGATGGGGTGACTTGTGTGGCTCGGACCAGGTTCTGTTACCCAGAATCCTTTGCAAACCTCAAAATTTGGCTAAAAAAACACACGTTCCTCGAATTTCTGTGGCAGAAAGTTCTGGAATCTGAGAGGAGCCACAAATTTCCTTCCACTCAGTGTTCCCCCACATCTCACGATAAAAATGATACCTCACTTGTGTGGGTAGGCCTAGTGCCCGCGACAGGAAACGCCCCAAAGCGCAACGTGGACTCATCCAAATTCTTTAAGGAAAACAGAGGTGTTTTTTGCAAAGTGCCTACCTGTAGATTTTGGCTTGTAGCTCAGCCGCCACCTAGGGAAACCTACCAAACCTGTGCATTTCTGAAAACTAGAGATCTAGGGGAATCCAAGATGGGGTGACTTGTGTGGCTCGGACTAGGTTCTGCTACCCAGAATCCTTTGCAAACCTCAAAATTTGGCTAAAAAAACACATGTTCCTCACATTTCTGTGGCAGAAAGTTCTGGAATCTGAGAGGAGCCACAAATTTCCTTCCACCCAGCATTCCCCCACGTCTCCCGATAAAAATGATACCTCACTTGTGTGGGTAGGCCTAGCGCCCGCGACAGGAAACGCCCCAAAGAGCAACGTGGACTCCTCCAAATTTTTGAAGGAAAACAGAGGTGTTTTTTGCAAAGTGCCTACCTGTAGATTTTGGCCTGTAGCTCAGCCGCCACCTAGGGAAACCTACCAAACCTGTGCATCTCTGAAAACTAGAGACCTAGGGGAATCCAAGATGGGGTGACTTGTGTGGCTCGGACTAGGTTCTGTTACCCAGAATCCTTTGCAAACCTCAAAATATGGCTAAAAAAACACATGTTCCTCACATTTCTGTGGCAGAAAGTTCTGGAATCTGAGAGGAGCCACAAATTTCCTTCTACCCAGCGTTCCCCAACGTCTCCCGATAAAAATGATACCTCACTTGTGTGGGTAGGCCTAGCGCCCGCGACAGGAAACGCCCCAAAGCGCAACGTGGACACATCCAAATTTTTTAAGGAAAACAGAGGTGTTTTTTGCAAAGTGCCTACCTGTAGATTTTGGCCTGTAGCTCAGCCCCCACCTAGGGAAACCTACCAAACCTGTTCATTTCTGAAAACTAGAGACCTAGGGGAATCCAAGATGGGGTGACTTGTGTGGCTCGGACCAGGTTCTGTTACCCAGAATCCTTTGCAAACCTCAAAATTTGGCTAAAAAAACACATGTTCCTCACATTTCTGTGGCAGAAAGTTCTGGAATCTGAGAGGAGCCACAAATTTCATTCCACCCAGCGTTCCCCCACGTCTCCCGATAAAAAAGATACCTCACTTGTGTGGGTAGGCCTAGCGCCCGCAACAGGAAATGCCCCAAAGCGCAACGTGGACTCATCCAAATTTTTGAAGGAAAACAGAGGTGTTTTTTGCAAAGTGCCTACCTGTAGATTTTGACCTGTAGCTCAGCCGCCACTTAGGGAAACCTACCAAACCTGTGCATTTCTGAAAACTAGAGACCTAGGGGAATCCAAGATGGGGTGACTTGTGTTACTCGGACCAGGTTCTGTTACCCAGAATCCTTTGCAAACTTCAAAATTTGGCTAAAAAAACACATGTTCCTCACATTTCTGTGGCAGAATGTTCTGGAATCTGAGCGGAGCCACAAATGTCCTTCCAGCCAGCGTTCCCCCACTTCTCCCGATAAAAATGATACCTCACTTGTGTGGGTAGACCTAGCGCCCGCGACAGGAAACGCCCCAAAGCGCAACGTGAACACATCCAAATTTTTGAAGTAAAACAGATGTGTTTTTTGCAAAGTGCCTACCTGTAGGTTTTGGCCTGTAGCTCAGCCGCCACCTAGGGAAACCTACAAACCTGTGCATTTCTGAAAACTAGAGACCTAGGGGAATCCAAGATGGGGTGACTTGTGTGGCTCGGACCAGGTTCTGCTACCCAGAATCCTTTGCAAACCTCAAAATTTGGCTAAAAAAACACATGTTCCTCACATTTCTGTGGCAGAAAGTTCTGGAATCTGAGAGGAGCCACAAATTTCCTTCCACCCAGCGTTACCCCACGTCTCCTGATAAAAATGATACCTCACTTGTGTGGGTAGGCCTAGCGCCCGTGACAGGAAACGCCCCAAAGCGCAACGTGGACTCATCCAAATTTTTTAAGGAAAACAGAGGTGTTTTTTGCAAAGTGCCTACCTGTAGATTTTGGCCCGTAGCTCAGCCGCCACCTAGGGAAACCTACCAAACCTGTGCATTTCTGAAAACTAGTGACCTAGGGGAATCTAAGATGGGGTGACTTGTGTGGATCGGACCAGGTTCTGTTACCCAGAATCCTTTGCAAACCTCAAAATTTGGCTAAAAAAACACATGTTCCTCACATTTCTGTGGCAGAAAGTTCTGGAATCTGAGAGGAGCCACAAATTTCCTTCCACCCAGCGTACCCCCACGTCTCCCGATAAAAATGATACCTCACTTGTGTGGGTAGGCCTAGCGCCCGCGACAGGAAACGCCCCAAAGCGCAACGTAGACACATCCAAATTTTTGAAGGAAAACAGAGGTGTTTTTTGCAAAGTGCCTACCTGTAGATTTTGGCCTGTAGCTCAGCCGCCACCTAGGGAAACCTACCAAACCTGTGCATTTCTGAAAACTAGAGACCTAGGGGACTCCAAGATGGGGTGACTTGTGTGGCTCGGACCAGGTTCTGTTACCCAGAATCCTTTGCAAACCTCAAAATTTGGCTAAAAAAACACATGTTCCTCACATTTCTGTGGCAGAAAGTTCTGGAATCTGAGAGGAGCCACAAATTTCCTTCCACCCAGCGTTCCCCCACGTCTCCCGATAAAAATGATACCTCACTTGTGTGGGTAGGCCAAGCGCCCGCGACAGGAAACGCCCCAAAGCGCAACGTGGACTCATCCAAATTTTTGAAGGAAAACAGAGGTGTTTTTTGCAAAGTGCCTACCTGTAGATTTTGGCCTGTAGCTCAGCCGCCACCTAAGGAAACCTACCAAACCTGTGCATTTCTGAAAACTAGAGACCTAGGGGAATCCAAGATGGGGTGACTTGTGTGGCTCGGACCAGGTTCTGTTACCCAAAATCCTTTGCAAACCTCAAAATTTGGCTAAAAAAACACATGTTCCTCATATTTCTGTGGCAGAAAGTTCTGGAATCTGAGAGGAGCCACAAATTTCCTTCCACCCAGCGTTCCCCCATGTCTCCCGATAAAAATGATACCTCACTTGTGTGGGTAGGCCTAGCGCCCGCGACAGGAAACGCCCCAAAGAGCAACGTGGACTCATCCAAATTTTTGAAGGAAAACAGAGGTGTTTTTTGCAAAGTGCCTACCTGTAGATTTTGGCCTGTAATTCAGCCGTCACCTAGGGAAACATACCAAACCTGTGCATTTCTGAAAACTAGAGACCTAGGGGAATCCAAGATGGGGTGACTTGTGTGGCTCGGACCAGGTTCTGTTACCCAGAATCCTTTGCAAACCTCAAAATGTGGCTAAAAAAACACATGTTCCTCACATTTCTGTGGCAGAAAGTTCTGGAATCTGAGAGGAGCCACAAATTTCCTTCTACCCAGCGTTCCCCCACGTCTCCCGATAAAAATGATACCTCACTTGTGTGGGTAGGCCTAGTGCCCGAGACAGGAAACGCCCCAAAGCGCAACGTGGACTCATCCAAATTTTTGAAGGAAAACAGAGGTGTTTTTTGCAAAGTGCCTACCTGTAGATTTTGGCCTGTAACTCAGCTGCCACCTAGGGAAACCTACCAAACCTGTGCATTTCTGAAAACTAGAGATCTAGGGGAATCCAAGATGTGGTGACTTGTGTGGCTCGGACCAGGTTCTGTTACCCAGAATCCTTTGCAAACCTCAAAATTTGGCTAAAAAAACACATGTTCCTCATATTTCTGTGGCAGAAAGTTCTGGAATCTGAGAGGAGCCACAAATTTCCTTCCACTCAGCGTTCCCCAACGTCTCCCGATCAAAATGATACATCACTTGTGTGGGTATGCCTAGTGCCCGCGACAGGAAACGCCCCAAAGCGCAACGTGGACACATTCAAATTTTTTAAGGAAAACAGAGGTGTTTTTTGCAAAGTGCCTACCTGTAGATTTTGGGCTGTAGCTCAGCCCCCACCTAGGGAAACCTACCAAACCTGTGCATTTCTGAAAACTAGAGACCTAGGGGAATCCAAGATGGGGTGACTTGTGTGGCTCGGACCAGGTTCTGTTACCCAGAATCCTTTGCAAACCTCAAAATTTGGCTAAAAAAACACATGTTCCTCACATTTCTGTGGCAGAAAGTTCTGGAATCTGAGAGGAGCCACAAATTTCATTCCACCCAGCGTTCCCCCACGTCTCCCGATAAAAAAGATACCTCACTTGTGTGGGTAGGCCTAGCGCCCGCAACAGGAAATGCCCCAAAGCGCAACGTGGACTCATCCAAATTTTTGAAGGAAAACAGAGGTGTTTTTTGCAAAGTGCCTACCTGTAGATTTTGGCCTGTAGCTCAGCCGCCATCTAGGGAAACCTACCAAACCTGTGCATTTCTGAAAACTAGAGACCTAGGGGAATCCAAGATGGGGTGACTTGTGTGGCTCGGACCAGGTTCTGTTACCCTGAATCCTTTGCAAACCTCAAAATTTGGCTAAAAAAACACATGTTCCTCACATTTCTGTGGCAGAAAGTTCTGGAATCTGAGAGGAGCCACAAATTTCCTTCCACCCAGCGTTCCCCCACGTCTCCCGATAAAAATGATACCTCACTTGTGTGGGTAGGCCTAGCGCCCGCGACAGGAAACGCCCCAAAGCGCAACGTGGACTCATCCAAATTTTTGAAGGAAAACAGAGGTGTTTTTTGCAAAGTGCCTACCTGTAGATTTTGGCCTGTAGCTCAGCCGCCACTTAGGGAAACCTACAAACCTGTGCATTTCTGAAAACTAGAGACCTAGGGGAATCCAAGATGGGGTGACTTGTGTGGCTCGGACCAGGTTCTGCTACCCAGAATCCTTTGCAAACCTCAAAATTTGGCTAAAAAAACACATGTTCCTCACATTGCTGTGGCAGAAAGTTCTGGAATCTGAGAGGAGCCACAAATTTCCTTCCACCCAGCGTTCCCCCACGTCTCCCGATAAAAATGATACCTCACTTGTGTGGGTAGGCCTAGCGCCCGCGACAGGAAACGCCCCAAAGCGCAACGTGGACACATCCAAATTTTTGAAGGAAAACAGGTGTTTTTTGCAAAGTGCCTACCTGTAGATTTTGGCCTTTTGCTCAGCCGCCACCTAGGGAAACCTACCAAACCTGTGCATTTCTGAAAACTAGAGACCTAGGGGAATCCAAGATGGGGTGACTTGTGTGGCTCGGACCAGGTTCTGCTACCCAGAATCGTTTGCAAACCTCAAAATTTGGCTAAAAAAACACATGTTCCTCACATTTCTGTGGCAGAAAGTTCTGGAATCTGAGAGGAGCCACAAATTTCCTTCCACCCAGCGTTCCCCCACGTCTCCCGATAAAAATGATACCTCACTTGTGTGGGTAGGCCTAGCGCCCGCGACAGGAAACGTCCCAAAGCGCAACGTAGACACAGCCAAATTTTTGAAGGAAAACAGAGGTGTTTTTTGCAAAGTGCCTACCTGTAGATTTTGGCCTGTAGCTCAGCCGCCACCTAGGGAAACCTACCAAACCTGTGCATTTCTGAATACTAGAGACCTAGGGGAATACAAGATGGGGTGACTTGTGTGGCTCGGACCAGGTTCTGTTACCCAGAATCCTTTGCAAACCTCAAAATTTGGCTTAAAAAACACATGTTCCTCACATTTCTGTGGCAGAAAGTTCTGGAATCTGAGAGGAGCCACAAATGTCCTTCCATTCAGCGTTCCCCCACGTCTCCCGATAAAAATGATACCTCACTTGTGTGGGTAGGCCTAGCGCCCGCGACAGGAAACGCCCCAAAGCGCAACGTGGACACATCCAAATTTTTTAAGGAAAACAGAGGTGTTTTTTGCAAAGTGCCTACCTGTAGATTTTGGCCTGTAGCTCAGCCCCCACCTAGGGAAACCTACCAAACCTGTTCATTTCTGAAAACTAGAGACCTAGGGGAATCCAAGATGGGGTGACTTGTGTGGCTCGGACCAGGTTCTGTTACCCAGAATCCTTTGCAAACCTCAAAATTTGGCTAAAAAAACACATGTTCCTCACATTTCTGTGGCAGAAAGTTCTGGAATCTGAGAGGAGCCACAAATTTCATTCCACCCAGCGTTCCCCCACGTCTCCCGATAAAAAAGATACCTCACTTGTGTGGGTAGGCCTAGCGCCCGCAACAGGAAATGCCCCAAAGCGCAACGTGGACTCATCCAAATTTTTGAAGGAAAACAGAGGTGTTTTTTGCAAAGTGCCTACCTGTAGATTTTGACCTGTAGCTCAGCCGCCACTTAGGGAAACCTACCAAACCTGTGCATTTCTGAAAACTAGAGACCTAGGGGAATCCAAGATGGGGTGACTTGTGTTACTCGGACCAGGTTCTGTTACCCAGAATCCTTTGCAAACTTCAAAATTTGGCTAAAAAAACACATGTTCCTCACATTTCTGTGGCAGAATGTTCTGGAATCTGAGCGGAGCCACAAATGTCCTTCCAGCCAGCGTTCCCCCACTTCTCCCGATAAAAATGATACCTCACTTGTGTGGGTAGACCTAGCGCCCGCGACAGGAAACGCCCCAAAGCGCAACGTGAACACATCCAAATTTTTGAAGTAAAACAGATGTGTTTTTTGCAAAGTGCCTACCTGTAGATTTTGGCCTGTAGCTCAGCCGCCACCTAGGGAAACCTACAAACCTGTGCATTTCTGAAAACTAGAGACCTAGGGGAATCCAAGATGGGGTGACTTGTGTGGCTCGGACCAGGTTCTGCTACCCAGAATCCTTTGCAAACCTCAAAATTTGGCTAAAAAAACACATGTTCCTCACATTTCTGTGGCAGAAAGTTCTGGAATCTGAGAGGAGCCACAAATTTCCTTCCACCCAGCGTTACCCCACGTCTCCTGATAAAAATGATACCTCACTTGTGTGGGTAGGCCTAGCGCCCGTGACAGGAAACGCCCCAAAGCGCAACGTGGACTCATCCAAATTTTTTAAGGAAAACAGAGGTGTTTTTTGCAAAGTGCCTACCTGTAGATTTTGGCCCGTAGCTCAGCCGCCACCTAGGGAAACCTACCAAACCTGTGCATTTCTGAAAACTAGTGACCTAGGGGAATCTAAGATGGGGTGACTTGTGTGGATCGGACCAGGTTCTGTTACCCAGAATCCTTTGCAAACCTCAAAATTTGGCTAAAAAAACACATGTTCCTCACATTTCTGTGGCAGAAAGTTCTGGAATCTGAGAGGAGCCACAAATTTCCTTCCACCCAGCGTACCCCCACGTCTCCCGATAAAAATGATACCTCACTTGTGTGGGTAGGCCTAGCGCCCGCGACAGGAAACGCCCCAAAGCGCAACGTAGACACATCCAAATTTTTGAAGGAAAACAGAGGTGTTTTTTGCAAAGTGCCTACCTGTAGATTTTGGCCTGTAGCTCAGCCGCCACCTAGGGAAACCTACCAAACCTGTGCATTTCTGAAAACTAGAGACCTAGGGGACTCCAAGATGGGGTGACTTGTGTGGCTCGGACCAGGTTCTGTTACCCAGAATCCTTTGCAAACCTCAAAATTTGGCTAAAAAAACACATGTTCCTCACATTTCTGTGGCAGAAAGTTCTGGAATCTGAGAGGAGCCACAAATTTCCTTCCACCCAGCGTTCCCCCACGTCTCCCGATAAACATGATACCTCACTTGTGTGGGTAGGCCAAGCGCCCGCGACAGGAAACGCCCCAAAGCGCAACGTGGACTCATCCAAATTTTTGAAGGAAAACAGAGGTGTTTTTTGCAAAGTGCCTACCTGTAGATTTTGGCCTGTAGCTCAGCCGCCACCTAAGGAAACCTACCAAACCTGTGCATTTCTGAAAACTAGAGACCTAGGGGAATCCAAGATGGGGTGACTTGTGTGGCTCGGACCAGGTTCTGTTACCCAAAATCCTTTGCAAACCTCAAAATTTGGCTAAAAAAACACATGTTCCTCATATTTCTGTGGCAGAAAGTTCTGGAATCTGAGAGGAGCCACAAATTTCCTTCCACCCAGCGTTCCCCCATGTCTCCCGATAAAAATGATACCTCACTTGTGTGGGTAGGCCTAGCGCCCGCGACAGGAAACGCCCCAAAGAGCAACGTGGACTCATCCAAATTTTTGAAGGAAAACAGAGGTGTTTTTTGCAAAGTGCCTACCTGTAGATTTTGGCCTGTAATTCAGCCGTCACCTAGGGAAACCTACCAAACCTGTGCATTTCTGAAAACTAGAGACCTAGGGGAATCCAAGATGGGGTGACTTGTGTGGCTCGGACCAGGTTCTGTTACCCAGAATCCTTTGCAAACCTCAAAATGTGGCTAAAAAAACACATGTTCCTCACATTTCTGTGGCAGAAAGTTCTGGAATCTGAGAGGAGCCACAAATTTCCTTCTACCCAGCGTTCCCCCACGTCTCCCGATAAAAATGATACCTCACTTGTGTGGGTAGGCCTAGTGCCCGAGACAGGAAACGCCCCAAAGCACAACGTGGACTCATCCAAATTTTTGAAGGAAAACAGAGGTGTTTTTTGCAAAGTGCCTACCTGTAGATTTTGGCCTGTAACTCAGCTGCCACCTAGGGAAACCTACCAAACCTGTGCATTTCTGAAAACTAGAGATCTAGGGGAATCCAAGATGTGGTGACTTGTGTGGCTCGGACCAGGTTCTGTTACCCAGAATCCTTTGCAAACCTCAAAATTTGGCTAAAAAAACACATGTTCCTCATATTTCTGTGGCAGAAAGTTCTGGAATCTGAGAGGAGCCACAAATTTCCTTCCACTCAGCGTTCCCCAACGTCTCCCGATCAAAATGATACATCACTTGTGTGGGTATGCCTAGTGCCCGCGACAGGAAACGCCCCAAAGCGCAACGTGGACACATTCAAATTTTTTAAGGAAAACAGAGGTGTTTTTTGCAAGGTGCCTACCTGTAGATTTTGGCCTGTAGCTCAGCCCCCACCTAGGGAAACCTACCAAACCTGTGCATTTCTGAAAACTAGAGACCTAGGGGAATCCAAGATGGGGTGACTTGTGTGGCTCGGACCAGGTTCTGTTACCCAGAATCCTTTGCAAACCTCAAAATTTGGCTAAAAAAACACATGTTCCTCACATTTCTGTGGCAGAAAGTTCTGGAATCTGAGAGGAGCCACAAATTTCATTCCACCCAGCGTTCCCCCACGTCTCCCGATAAAAAAGATACCTCACTTGTGTGGGTAGGCCTAGCGCCCGCAACAGGAAATGCCCCAAAGCGCAACGTGGACTCATCCAAATTTTTGAAGGAAAACAGAGGTGTTTTTTGCAAAGTGCCTACCTGTAGATTTTGGCCTGTAGCTCAGCCGCCATCTAGGGAAACCTACCAAACCTGTGCATTTCTGAAAACTAGAGACCTAGGGGAATCCAAGATGGGGTGACTTGTGTGGCTCGGACCAGGTTCTGTTACCCTGAATCCTTTGCAAACCTCAAAATTTGGCTAAAAAAACACATGTTCCTCACATTTCTGTGGCAGAAAGTTCTGGAATCTGAGAGGAGCCACAAATTTCCTTCCACCCAGCGTTCCCCCACGTCTCCCGATAAAAATGATACCTCACTTGTGTGGGTAGGCCTAGCGCCCGCGACAGGAAACGCCCCAAAGCGCAACGTGGACTCATCCAAATTTTTGAAGGAAAACAGAGGTGTTTTTTGCAAAGTGCCTACCTGTAGATTTTGGCCTGTAGCTCAGCCGCCACCTAGGGAAACCTACCAAACCTGTGCATTTCTGAAAACTAGAGACCTAGGGGAATCCAAGATGGGGTGACTTGTGTGGCTCGGACCAGGTTCTGTTACCCAGAATCCTTTGCAAACCTCAAAATTTGGCTAAAAAAACACATGTTCCTCACATTTCTGTGGCAGAAAGTTCTGGAATCTGAGAGGAGCCACAAATTTCCTTCCACTCAGCGTTCCCCCACGTCTCCCGATAAAAATGATACCTCACTTGTGTGGGTAGGCCTAGTGCCCGCGACAGGAAACGCCCCAAAGCGCAACGTGGACTCATCCAAATTTTTTAAGGAAAACAGAGGTGTTTTTTGCAAAGTGCCTACCTGTAGATTTTGGCCTGTAGCTCAGCCGCCACTTAGGGAAACCTACAAACCTGTGCATTTCTGAAAACTAGAGACCTAGGGGAATCCAAGATGGGGTGACTTGTGTGGCTCGGACCAGGTTCTGCTACCCAGAATCCTTTGCAAACCTCAAAATTTGGCTAAAAAAACACATGTTCCTCACATTGCTGTGGCAGAAAGTTCTGGAATCTGAGAGGAGCCACAAATTTCCTTCCACCCAGCGTTCCCCCACGTCTCCCGATAAAAATGATACCTCACTTGTGTGGGTAGGCCTAGCGCCCGCGACAGGAAACGCCCCAAAGCGCAACGTGGACACATCCAAATTTTTGAAGGAAAACAGGTGTTTTTTGCAAAGTGCCTACCTGTAGATTTTGGCCTGTAGCTCAGCCGCCACCTAGGGAAACCTACCAAACCTGTGCATTTCTGAAAACTAGAGACCTAGGGGAATCCAAGATGGGGTGACTTGTGTGGCTCGGACCAGGTTCTGCTACCCAGAATCGTTTGCAAACCTCAAAATTTGGCTAAAAAAACACATGTTCCTCACATTTCTGTGGCAGAAAGTTCTGGAATCTGAGAGGAGCCACAAATTTCCTTCCACCCAGCGTTCCCCCACGTCTCCCGATAAAAATGATACCTCACTTGTGTGGGTAGGCCTAGCGCCCGCGACAGGAAACGTCCCAAAGCGCAACGTAGACACATCCAAATTTTTGAAGAAAACAGAGGTGTTTTTTGCAAAGTGCCTACCTGTAGATTTTGGCCTGTAGCTCAGCCGCCACCTAGGGAAACCTACCAAACCTGTGCATTTCTGAATACTAGAGACCTAGGGGAATCCAAGATGGGGTGACTTGTGTGGCTCGGACCAGGTTCTGTTACCAAGAATCCTTTGCAAACCTCAAAATTTGGCTAAAAAAACACATGTTCCTCACATTTCTGTGGCAGAAAGTTCTGGAATCTGAGAGGAGCCACAAATGTCCTTCCATTCAGCGTTCCCCCACGTCTCCCGATAAAAATGATACCTCACTTGTGTGGGTAGGCCTAGCGCCCGCGACAGGAAACGCCCCAAAGCGCAACGTGGACTCATCCATATTTTTTAAGGAAAACAGAGGTGTTTTTTGCAAAGTGCCTACCTGTAGATTTTGGCCTCTAGCTCAGCCGCCATCTAGGGAAACCTACCAAACCTGTGCATTTCTGAAAACTAGAGACCTAGGGGAATCCAAGATGGGGTGACTTGTGTGGCTCGGACCAGGTTCTGTTACCCTGAATCCTTTGCAAACCTCAAAATTTGGATAAAAAAACACATGTTCCTCACATTTCTGTGGCAGAAAGTTCTGGAATCTGAGAGGAGCCACAAATTTCATTCCACCCAGCGTTCCCCCACGTCTCCCGATAAAAAAGATACCTCACTTGTGTGGGTAGGCCTAGCGCCCGCAACAGGAAATGCCCCAAAGCGCAACGTGGACTCATCCAAATTTTTGAAGGAAAACAGAGGTGTTTTTTGCAAAGTGCCTACCTGTAGATTTTGGCCTGTAGCTCAGCCGCCATCTAGGGAAACCTACCAAACCTGTGCATTTCTGAAAACTAGAGACCTAGGGGAATCCAAGATGGGGTGACTTGTGTGGCTCGGACCAGGTTCTGTTACCCTGAATCCTTTGCAAACCTCAAAATTTGGCTAAAAAAACACATGTTCCTCACATTTCTGTGGCAGAAAGTTCTGGAATCTGAGAGGAGCCACAAATTTCCTTCCACCCAGCGTTCCCCCACGTCTCCCGATAAAAATGATACCTCACTTGTGTGGGTAGGCCTAGCGCCCGCGACAGGAAACGCCCCAAAGCGCAACGTGGACTCATCCAAATTTTTGAAGGAAAACAGAGGTGTTTTTTGCAAAGTGCCTACCTGTAGATTTTGGCCTGTAGCTCAGCCGCCACTTAGGGAAACCTACAAACCTGTGCATTTCTGAAAACTAGAGACCTAGGGGAATCCAAGATGGGGTGACTTGTGTGGCTCGGACCAGGTTCTGCTACCCAGAATCCTTTGCAAACCTCAAAATTTGGCTAAAAAAACACATGTTCCTCACATTGCTGTGGCAGAAAGTTCTGGAATCTGAGAGGAGCCACAAATTTCCTTCCACCCAGCGTTCCCCCACGTCTCCCGATAAAAATGATACCTCACTTGTGTGGGTAGGCCTAGCGCCCGCGACAGGAAACGCCCCAAAGCGCAACGTGGACACATCCAAATTTTTGAAGGAAAACAGGTGTTTTTTGCAAAGTGCCTACCTGTAGATTTTGGCCTTTTGCTCAGCCGCCACCTAGGGAAACCTACCAAACCTGTGCATTTCTGAAAACTAGAGACCTAGGGGAATCCAAGATGGGGTGACTTGTGTGGCTCGGACCAGGTTCTGCTACCCAGAATCGTTTGCAAACCTCAGAATTTGGCTAAAAAAACACATGTTCCTCACATTTCTGTGGCAGAAAGTTCTGGAATCTGAGAGGAGCCACAAATTTCCTTCCACCCAGCGTTCCCCCACGTCTCCCGATAAAAATGATACCTCACTTGTGTGGGTAGGCCTAGCGCCCGCGACAGGAAACGTCCCAAAGCGCAACGTAGACACAGCCAAATTTTTGAAGGAAAACAGAGGTGTTTTTTGCAAAGTGCCTACCTGTAGATTTTGGCCTGTAGCTCAGCCGCCACCTAGGGAAACCTACCAAACCTGTGCATTTCTGAATACTAGAGACCTAGGGGAATACAAGATGGGGTGACTTGTGTGGCTCGGACCAGGTTCTGTTACCCAGAATCCTTTGCAAACCTCAAAATTTGGCTTAAAAAACACATGTTCCTCACATTTCTGTGGCAGAAAGTTCTGGAATCTGAGAGGAGCCACAAATGTCCTTCCATTCAGCGTTCCCCCACGTCTCCCGATAAAAATGATACCTCACTTGTGTGGGTAGGCCTAGCGCCCGCGACAGGAAACGCCCCAAAGCGCAACGTGGACACATCCAAATTTTTTAAGGAAAACAGAGGTGTTTTTTGCAAAGTGCCTACCTGTAGATTTTGGCCTGTAGCTCAGCCCCCACCTAGGGAAACCTACCAAACCTGTTCATTTCTGAAAACTAGAGACCTAGGGGAATCCAAGATGGGGTGACTTGTGTGGCTCGGACCAGGTTCTGTTACCCAGAATCCTTTGCAAACCTCAAAATTTGGCTAAAAAAACACATGTTCCTCACATTTCTGTGGCAGAAAGTTCTGGAATCTGAGAGGAGCCACAAATTTCATTCCACCCAGCGTTCCCCCACGTCTCCCGATAAAAAAGATACCTCACTTGTGTGGGTAGGCCTAGCGCCCGCAACAGGAAATGCCCCAAAGCGCAACGTGGACTCATCCAAATTTTTGAAGGAAAACAGAGGTGTTTTTTGCAAAGTGCCTACCTGTAGATTTTGACCTGTAGCTCAGCCGCCACTTAGGGAAACCTACCAAACCTGTGCATTTCTGAAAACTAGAGACCTAGGGGAATCCAAGATGGGGTGACTTGTGTTACTCGGACCAGGTTCTGTTACCCAGAATCCTTTGCAAACTTCAAAATTTGGCTAAAAAAACACATGTTCCTCACATTTCTGTGGCAGAATGTTCTGGAATCTGAGCGGAGCCACAAATGTCCTTCCAGCCAGCGTTCCCCCACTTCTCCCGATAAAAATGATACCTCACTTGTGTGGGTAGACCTAGCGCCCGCGACAGGAAACGCCCCAAAGCGCAACGTGAACACATCCAAATTTTTGAAGTAAAACAGATGTGTTTTTTGCAAAGTGCCTACCTGTAGATTTTGGCCTGTAGCTCAGCCGCCACCTAGGGAAACCTACAAACCTGTGCATTTCTGAAAACTAGAGACCTAGGGGAATCCAAGATGGGGTGACTTGTGTGGCTCGGACCAGGTTCTGCTACCCAGAATCCTTTGCAAACCTCAAAATTTGGCTAAAAAAACACATGTTCCTCACATTTCTGTGGCAGAAAGTTCTGGAATCTGAGAGGAGCCACAAATTTCCTTCCACCCAGCGTTACCCCACGTCTCCTGATAAAAATGATACCTCACTTGTGTGGGTAGGCCTAGCGCCCGTGACAGGAAACGCCCCAAAGCGCAACGTGGACTCATCCAAATTTTTTAAGGAAAACAGAGGTGTTTTTTGCAAAGTGCCTACCTGTAGATTTTGGCCCGTAGCTCAGCCGCCACCTAGGGAAACCTACCAAACCTGTGCATTTCTGAAAACTAGTGACCTAGGGGAATCTAAGATGGGGTGACTTGTGTGGATCGGACCAGGTTCTGTTACCCAGAATCCTTTGCAAACCTCAAAATTTGGCTAAAAAAACACATGTTCCTCACATTTCTGTGGCAGAAAGTTCTGGAATCTGAGAGGAGCCACAAATTTCCTTCCACCCAGCGTACCCCCACGTCTCCCGATAAAAATGATACCTCACTTGTGTGGGTAGGCCTAGCGCCCGCGACAGGAAACGCCCCAAAGCACAACGTAGACACATCCAAATTTTTGAAGGAAAACAGAGGTGTTTTTTGCAAAGTGCCTACCTGTAGATTTTGGCCTGTAGCTCAGCCGCCACCTAGGGAAACCTACCAAACCTGTGCATTTCTGAAAACTAGAGACCTAGGGGACTCCAAGATGGGGTGACTTGTGTGGCTCGGACCAGGTTCTGTTACCCAGAATCCTTTGCAAACCTCAAAATTTGGCTAAAAAAACACATGTTCCTCACATTTCTGTGGCAGAAAGTTCTGGAATCTGAGAGGAGCCACAAATTTCCTTCCACCCAGCGTTCCCCCACGTCTCCCGATAAACATGATACCTCACTTGTGTGGGTAGGCCAAGCGCCCGCGACAGGAAACGCCCCAAAGCGCAACGTGGACTCATCCAAATTTTTGAAGGAAAACAGAGGTGTTTTTTGCAAAGTGCCTACCTGTAGATTTTGGCCTGTAGCTCAGCCGCCACCTAAGGAAACCTACCAAACCTGTGCATTTCTGAAAACTAGAGACCTAGGGGAATCCAAGATGGGGTGACTTGTGTGGCTCGGACCAGGTTCTGTTACCCAAAATCCTTTGCAAACCTCAAAATTTGGCTAAAAAAACACATGTTCCTCATATTTCTGTGGCAGAAAGTTCTGGAATCTGAGAGGAGCCACAAATTTCCTTCCACCCAGCGTTCCCCCATGTCTCCCGATAAAAATGATACCTCACTTGTGTGGGTAGGCCTAGCGCCCGCGACAGGAAACGCCCCAAAGAGCAACGTGGACTCATCCAAATTTTTGAAGGAAAACAGAGGTGTTTTTTGCAAAGTGCCTACCTGTAGATTTTGGCCTGTAATTCAGCCGTCACCTAGGGAAACCTACCAAACCTGTGCATTTCTGAAAACTAGAGACCTAGGGGAATCCAAGATGGGGTGACTTGTGTGGCTCGGACCAGGTTCTGTTACCCAGAATCCTTTGCAAACCTCAAAATGTGGCTAAAAAAACACATGTTCCTCACATTTCTGTGGCAGAAAGTTCTGGAATCTGAGAGGAGCCACAAATTTCCTTCTACCCAGCGTTCCCCCACGTCTCCCGATAAAAATGATACCTCACTTGTGTGGGTAGGCCTAGTGCCCGAGACAGGAAACGCCCCAAAGCACAACGTGGACTCATCCAAATTTTTGAAGGAAAACAGAGGTGTTTTTTGCAAAGTGCCTACCTGTAGATTTTGGCCTGTAACTCAGCTGCCACCTAGGGAAACCTACCAAACCTGTGCATTTCTGAAAACTAGAGATCTAGGGGAATCCAAGATGTGGTGACTTGTGTGGCTCGGACCAGGTTCTGTTACCCAGAATCCTTTGCAAACCTCAAAATTTGGCTAAAAAAACACATGTTCCTCATATTTCTGTGGCAGAAAGTTCTGGAATCTGAGAGGAGCCACAAATTTCCTTCCACTCAGCGTTCCCCAACGTCTCCCGATCAAAATGATACATCACTTGTGTGGGTATGCCTAGTGCCCGCGACAGGAAACGCCCCAAAGCGCAACGTGGACACATTCAAATTTTTTAAGGAAAACAGAGGTGTTTTTTGCAAAGTGCCTACCTGTAGATTTTGGCCTGTAGCTCAGCCCCCACCTAGGGAAACCTACCAAACCTGTGCATTTCTGAAAACTAGAGACCTAGGGGAATCCAAGATGGGGTGACTTGTGTGGCTCGGACCAGGTTCTGTTACCCAGAATCCTTTGCAAACCTCAAAATTTGGCTAAAAAAACACATGTTCCTCACATTTCTGTGGCAGAAAGTTCTGGAATCTGAGAGGAGCCACAAATTTCATTCCACCCAGCGTTCCCCCACGTCTCCCGATAAAAAAGATACCTCACTTGTGTGGGTAGGCCTAGCGCCCGCAACAGGAAATGCCCCAAAGCGCAACGTGGACTCATCCAAATTTTTGAAGGAAAACAGAGGTGTTTTTTGCAAAGTGCCTACCTGTAGATTTTGGCCTGTAGCTCAGCCGCCATCTAGGGAAACCTACCAAACCTGTGCATTTCTGAAAACTAGAGACCTAGGGGAATCCAAGATGGGGTGACTTGTGTGGCTCGGACCAGGTTCTGTTACCCTGAATCCTTTGCAAACCTCAAAATTTGGCTAAAAAAACACATGTTCCTCACATTTCTGTGGCAGAAAGTTCTGGAATCTGAGAGGAGCCACAAATTTCCTTCCACCCAGCGTTCCCCCACGTCTCCCGATAAAAATGATACCTCACTTGTGTGGGTAGGCCTAGCGCCCGCGACAGGAAACGCCCCAAAGCGCAACGTGGACTCATCCAAATTTTTGAAGGAAAACAGAGGTGTTTTTTGCAAAGTGCCTACCTGTAGATTTTGGCCTGTAGCTCAGCCGCCACCTAGGGAAACCTACCAAACCTGTGCATTTCTGAAAACTAGAGACCTAGGGGAATCCAAGATGGGGTGACTTGTGTGGCTCGGACCAGGTTCTGTTACCCAGAATCCTTTGCAAACCTCAAAATTTGGCTAAAAAAACACATGTTCCTCACATTTCTGTGGCAGAAAGTTCTGGAATCTGAGAGGAGCCACAAATTTCCTTCCACTCAGCGTTCCCCCACGTCTCCCGATAAAAATGATACCTCACTTGTGTGGGTAGGCCTAGTGCCCGCGACAGGAAACGCCCCAAAGCGCAACGTGGACTCATCCAAATTTTTTAAGGAAAACAGAGGTGTTTTTTGCAAAGTGCCTACCTGTAGATTTTGGCCTGTAGCTCAGCCGCCACTTAGGGAAACCTACAAACCTGTGCATTTCTGAAAACTAGAGACCTAGGGGAATCCAAGATGGGGTGACTTGTGTGGCTCGGACCAGGTTCTGCTACCCAGAATCCTTTGCAAACCTCAAAATTTGGCTAAAAAAACACATGTTCCTCACATTGCTGTGGCAGAAAGTTCTGGAATCTGAGAGGAGCCACAAATTTCCTTCCACCCAGCGTTCCCCCACGTCTCCCGATAAAAATGATACCTCACTTGTGTGGGTAGGCCTAGCGCCCGCGACAGGAAACGCCCCAAAGCGCAACGTGGACACATCCAAATTTTTGAAGGAAAACAGGTGTTTTTTGCAAAGTGCCTACCTGTAGATTTTGGCCTGTAGCTCAGCCGCCACCTAGGGAAACCTACCAAACCTGTGCATTTCTGAAAACTAGAGACCTAGGGGAATCCAAGATGGGGTGACTTGTGTGGCTCGGACCAGGTTCTGCTACCCAGAATCGTTTGCAAACCTCAAAATTTGGCTAAAAAAACACATGTTCCTCACATTTCTGTGGCAGAAAGTTCTGGAATCTGAGAGGAGCCACAAATTTCCTTCCACCCAGCGTTCCCCCACGTCTCCCGATAAAAATGATACCTCACTTGTGTGGGTAGGCCTAGCGCCCGCGACAGGAAACGTCCCAAAGCGCAACGTAGACACATCCAAATTTTTGAAGAAAACAGAGGTGTTTTTTGCAAAGTGCCTACCTGTAGATTTTGGCCTGTAGCTCAGCCGCCACCTAGGGAAACCTACCAAACCTGTGCATTTCTGAATACTAGAGACCTAGGGGAATCCAAGATGGGGTGACTTGTGTGGCTCGGACCAGGTTCTGTTACCAAGAATCCTTTGCAAACCTCAAAATTTGGCTAAAAAAACACATGTTCCTCACATTTCTGTGGCAGAAAGTTCTGGAATCTGAGAGGAGCCACAAATGTCCTTCCATTCAGCGTTCCCCCACGTCTCCCGATAAAAATGATACCTCACTTGTGTGGGTAGGCCTAGCGCCCGCGACAGGAAACGCCCCAAAGCGCAACGTGGACTCATCCATATTTTTTAAGGAAAACAGAGGTGTTTTTTGCAAAGTGCCTACCTGTAGATTTTGGCCTCTAGCTCAGCCGCCATCTAGGGAAACCTACCAAACCTGTGCATTTCTGAAAACTAGAGACCTAGGGGAATCCAAGATGGGGTGACTTGTGTGGCTCGGACCAGGTTCTGTTACCCTGAATCCTTTGCAAACCTCAAAATTTGGATAAAAAAACACATGTTCCTCACATTTCTGTGGCAGAAAGTTCTGGAATCTGAGAGGAGCCACAAATTTCCTTCCACCCAGCGTTCCCCCACGTCTCCCGATAAAAATGATACCTCACTTGAGTGGGTAGGCCTAGCGCCCGCGAAAGGAAACGCCCCAAAGCGCAACGTGGACTCATCCAAATTTTTGAAGGAAAACAGAGGTGTTTTTTGCAAAGTGCCTACCTGTAGATTTTGGCCTGTAGCTCAGCCGCCACCTAGGGAAACTTACAAACCTGTGCATTTCTGAAAACTAGAGACCTAGGGGAATCCAAGATGGGGTGACTTGTGTGGCTCGGACCAGGTTCTGCTACCCAGAATCCTTTGCAAACCTCAAAATTTGGCTAAAAAAACACATGTTCCTCTCATTTCTGTGGCAGAAAGTTCTGGAATCTGAGAGGAGCCACAAATTTCCTTCCACCCAGCGTTCCCCCACGTCTCCTGATAAAAATGATACCTCACTTGTGTGGGTAGGCCTAGCGCCCGCGACAGGAAACGCCCCAAAGCGCAACGTGGACACATCCAAATTTTTGAAGGAAAACAGAGGTGTTTTTTGCAAAGTGCCTACCTGTAGATTTTGGCCTGTAGCTCAGCCGCCACCTAGGGAAACCTACCAAACCTGTGCATTTCTGAATACTAGAGACCTAGGGGAATCCACGATGGGGTGACTAGTGTGGCTCGGACCAGGTTCTGTTACCCAGAATCCTTTGCAAACCTCAAAATTTGGCTAAAAAAACACATGTTCCTCACATTTCTGTGGCAGAAAGTTCTGGAATCTGAGAGGAGCCACAAATTTCCTTCCACCCAGCGCTCCCCCACGTCTCCCGATAAAAATGATACCTCACTTGTGTGGGTAGGCCTAGCGCCCGTGACAGGAAACGCCCCAAAGCGCAACGTGGACACATCCAAATTTTTGAAGTAAAACAGATGTGTTTTTTGCAAAGTGCCTACCTGTAGATTTTGGCCTGTAGCTCAGCCGCCACCTAGGGAAACCTACAAACCTGTGCATTTCTGAAAACTAGAGACCTAGGGGAATCCAAGATGGGGTGACTTGTGTGGCTCGGACCAGGTTCTGCTACCCAGAATCCTTTGCAAACCTCAAAATTTGGCTTAAAAAACACATGTTCCTCACATTTCTGTGGCAGAAAGTTCTGGAATCTGAGAGGAGCCACAAATTTCCTTCCACCCAGCGCTCCCCCACGTCTCCCGATAAAAATGATACCTCACTTGTGTGGGTAGGCCTAGCGCCCGTGACAGGAAACGCCCCAAAGCGCAACGTGGACACATCCAAATTTTTGAAGTAAAACAGATGTGTTTTTTGCAAAGTGCCTACCTGTAGATTTTGGCCTGTAGCTCAGCCGCCACCTATGGAAACCTACAAACCTGTGCATTTCTGAAAACTAGAGACCTAGGGGAATCCAAGATGGGGTGACTTGTGTGGCTCGGACCAGGTTCTACTACCCAGAATCCTTTGCAAACCTCAAAATTTGGCTAAAAAAACACATGTTCCTCACATTTCTGTGGCAGAAAGTTCTGGAATCTGAGAGGAGCCACAAATTTCCTTCCACCCAGCGTTACCCCACGTCTCCTGATAAAAATGATACCTCACTTGTGTGGGTAGGCCTAGCGCCCGTGACAGGAAACGCCCCAAAGCGCAACGTGGACTCATCCAAATTTTTTAAGGAAAACAGAGGTGTTTTTTGCAAAGTGCCTACCTGTAGATTTTGGCCCGTAGCTCAGCCGCCACCTAGGGAAACCTACCAAACCTGTGCATTTCTGAAAACTAGCGACCTAGGGGAATCTAAGATGGGGTGACTTGTGTGGATCGGACCAGGTTCTGTTACCCAGAATCCTTTGCAAACCTCAAAATTTGGCTAAAAAAACACATGTTCCTCACATTTCTGTGGCAGAAAGTTCTGGAATCTGAGAGGAGCCACAAATTTCCTTCCACCCAGCGTTCCCCCACGTCTCCCGATAAAAATGATACCTCACTTGTGTGGGTAGGCCAAGCGCCCGCGACAGGAAACGCCCCAAAGCGCAACGTGGACTCATCCAAATTTTTGAAGGAAAACAGAGGTGTTTTTTGCAAAGTGCCTACCTGTAGATTTTGGCCTGTAGCTCAGCCGCCACCTAAGGAAACCTACCAAACCTGTGCATTTCTGAAAACTAGAGACCTAGGGGAATCCAAGATGGGGTGACTTGTGTGGCTCGGACCAGGTTCTGTTACCCAGAATCCTTTGCAAACCTCAAAATGTGGCTAAAAAAACACATGTTCCTCACATTTCTGTGGCAGAAAGTTCTGGAATCTGAGAGGAGCCACAAATTTCCTTCTACCCAGCGTTCCCCCACGTCTCCCGATAAAAATGATACCTCACTTGTGTGGGTAGGCCTAGTGCCCGAGACAGGAAACGCCCCAAAGCGCAACGTGGACTCATCCAAATTTTTGAAGGAAAACTGAGGTGTTTTTTGCAAAGTGCCTACCTGTAGATTTTGGCCTGTAGCTCAGCTGCCACCTAGGGAAACCTACCAAACCTGTGCATTTCTGAAAACTAGAGATCTAGGGGAAACCAAGATGTGGTGACTTGTGTGGCTCGGACCAGGTTCTGTTACCCAGAATCCTTTGCAAACCTCAAAATTTGGCTAAAAAAACACATGTTCCTCATATTTCTGTGGCAGAAAGTTCTGGAATCTGAGAGGAGCCACAAATTTCCTTCCACTCAGCGTTCCCCAACGTCTCCCGATCAAAATGATACATCACTTGTGAGGGTATGCCTAGTGCCCGCGACAGGAAACGCCCCAAAGCGCAACGTGGACACATCCAAATTTTTTAAGGAAAACAGAGGTGTTTTTTGCAAAGTGCCTACCTGTAGATTTTGGCCTGTAGCTCAGCCCCCACCTAGGGAAACCTACCAAACCTGTGCATTTCTGAAAACTAGAGACCTAGGGGAATCCAAGATGGGGTGACTTGTGTGGCTCGGACCAGGTTCTGTTACCCAGAATCCTTTGCAAACCTCAAAATTTGGCTAAAAAAACACACGTTCCTCGAATTTCTGTGGCAGAAAGTTCTGGAATCTGAGAGGAGCCACAAATTTCCTTCCACTCAGTGTTCCCCCACATCTCACGATAAAAATGATACCTCACTTGTGTGGGTAGGCCTAGTGCCCGCGACAGGAAACGCCCCAAAGCGCAACGTGGACTCATCCAAATTTTTTAAGGAAAACAGAGGTGTTTTTTGCAAAGTGCCTACCTGTAGATTTTGGCCCGTAGCTCAGCCGCCACCTAGGGAAACCTACCAAACCTGTGCATTTCTGAAAACTAGTGACCTAGGGGAATCTAAGATGGGGTGACTTGTGTGGATCGGACCAGGTTCTGTTACCCAGAATCCTTTGCAAACCTCAAAATTTGGCTAAAAAAACACATGTTCCTCACATTTCTGTGGCAGAAAGTTCTGGAATCTGAGAGGAGCCACAAATTTCCTTCCACCCAGCGTTCCCCCACGTCTCCCGATAAAAATGATACCTCACTTGTGTGGGTAGGCCAAGCGCCCGCGACAGGAAACGCCCCAAAGCGCAACGTGGACTCATCCAAATTTTTGAAGGAAAACAGAGGTGTTTTTTGCAAAGTGCCTACCTGTAGATTTTGGCCTGTAGCTCAGCCGCCACCTAAGGAAACCTACCAAACCTGTGCCTTTCTGAAAACTAGAGACCTAGGGGAATCCAAGATGGGGTGACTTGTGTGGCTCGGACCAGGTTCTGTTACCCAGAATCCTTTGCAAACCTCAAAATGTGGCTAAAAAAACACATGTTCCTCACATTTCTGTGGCAGAAAGTTCTGGAATCTGAGAGGAGCCACAAATTTCCTTCTACCCAGCGTTCCCCCACGTCTCCCGATAAAAATGATACCTCACTTGTGTGGGTAGGCCTAGTGCCCGAGACAGGAAACGCCCCAAAGCGCAACGTGGACTCATCCAAATTTTTGAAGGAAAACAGAGGTGTTTTTTGCAAAGTGCCTACCTGTAGATTTTGGCCTGTAGCTCAGCTGCCACCTAGGGAAACCTACCAAACCTGTGCATTTCTGAAAACTAGAGATCTAGGGGAAACCAAGATGTGGTGACTTGTGTGGCTCGGACCAGGTTCTGTTACCCAGAATCCTTTGCAAACCTCAAAATTTGGCTAAAAAAACACATGTTCCTCATATTTCTGTGGCAGAAAGTTCTGGAATCTGAGAGGAGCCACAAATTTCCTTCCACTCAGCGTTCCCCAACGTCTCCCGATCAAAATGATACATCACTTGTGAGGGTATGCCTAGTGCCCGCGACAGGAAACGCCCCAAAGCGCAACGTGGACACATACAAATTTTTTAAGGAAAACAGAGGTGTTTTTTGCAAAGTGCCTACCTGTAGATTTTGGCCTGTAGCTCAGCCCCCACCTAGGGAAACCTACCAAACCTGTGCATTTCTGAAAACTAGAGACCTAGGGGAATCCAAGATGGGGTGACTTGTGTGGCTCGGACCAGGTTCTGTTACCCAGAATCCTTTGCAAACCTCAAAATTTGGCTAAAAAAACACACGTTCCTCGAATTTCTGTGGCAGAAAGTTCTGGAATCTGAGAGGAGCCACAAATTTCCTTCCACTCAGTGTTCCCCCACATCTCACGATAAAAATGATACCTCACTTGTGTGGGTAGGCCTAGTGCCCGCGACAGGAAACGCCCCAAAGCGCAACGTGGACTCATCCAAATTTTTTAAGGAAAACAGAGGTGTTTTTTGCAAAGTGCCTACCTGTAGATTTTGGCTTGTAGCTCAGCCGCCACCTAGGGAAACCTACCAAACCTGTGCATTTCTGAAAACTAGAGATCTAGGGGAATCCAAGATGGGGTGACTTGTGTGGCTCGGACTAGGTTCTGCTACCCAGAATCCTTTGCAAACCTCAAAATTTGGC
Organism: Pleurodeles waltl; assembly: GCF_031143425.1. Lineage (NCBI taxonomy): Eukaryota > Metazoa > Chordata > Amphibia > Caudata > Salamandridae > Pleurodeles > Pleurodeles waltl. The sequence continues at coordinate 1,679,680,506 of NC_090444.1, read as the reverse complement.
TAAAAAAACACATGTTCCTCACATTTCTGTGTCAGAAAGTTCTGGAATCTGAGAGGAGCCACAAATTTCCTTCCACCCAGCATTCCCCCACGTCTCCCGATAAAAATGATACCTCACTTGTGTGGGTAGGCCTAGCGCCCGCGACAGGAAACGCCCCAAAGAGCAACGTGGACTCCTCCAAATTTTTGAAGGAATACAGAGGTGTTTTTTGCAAAGTGCCTACCTGTAGATTTTGGCCTGTAGCTCAGCCGCCACCTAGGGAAACCTACCAAACCTGTGCATCTCTGAAAACTAGAGACCTAGGGGAATCCAAGATGGGGTGACTTGTGTGGCTCGGACTAGGTTCTGTTACCCAGAATCCTTTGCAAACCTCAAAATATGGCTAAAAAAACACATGTTCCTCACATTTCTGTGGCAGAAAGTTCTGGAATCTGAGAGGAGCCACAAATTTCCTTCTACCCAGCGTTCCCCAACGTCTCCCGATAAAAATGATACCTCACTTGTGTGGGTAGGCCTAGCGCCCGCGACAGGAAACGCCCCAAAGCGCAACGTGGACACATCCAAATTTTTTAAGGAAAACAGAGGTGTTTTTTGCAAAGTGCCTACCTGTAGATTTTGGCCTGTAGCTCAGCCCCCACCTAGGGAAACCTACCAAACCTGTGCATTTCTGAAAACTAGAGACCTAGGGGAATCCAAGATGGGGTGACTTGTGTGGCTCGGACCAGGTTCTGTTACCCAGAATCCTTTGCAAACCTCAAAATTTGGCTAAAAAAACACATGTTCCTCACATTTCTGTGGCAGAAAGTTCTGGAATCTGAGAGGAGCCACAAATTTCATTCCACCCAGCGTTCCCCCACGTTTCCCGATAAAAAAGATACCTCACTTGTGTGGGTAGGCCTAGCGCCCGCAACAGGAAATGCCCCAAAGCGCAACGTGGACTCATCCAAATTTTTGAAGGAAAACAGAGGTGTTTTTTGCAAAGTGCCTACCTGTAGATTTTGACCTGTAGCTCAGCCGCCACTTAGGGAAACCTACCAAACCTGTGCATTTCTGAAAACTAGAGACCTAGGGGAATCCAAGATGGGGTGACTTGGGTTACTCGGACCAGGTTCTGTTACCCAGAATCCTTTGCAAACTTCAAAATTTGGCTAAAAAAACACATGTTCCTCACATTTCTGTGGCAGAATGTTCTGGAATCTGAGCGGAGCCACAAATGTCCTTCCAGCCAGCGTTCCCCCACTTCTCCCGATAAAAATGATACCTCACTTGTGTGGGTAGACCTAGCGCCCGCGACAGGAAACGCCCCAAAGCGCAACGTGAACACATCCAAATTTTTGAAGGAAAACATAGGTGTTTTTTGCAAAGTGCCTACCTGTAGATTTTGGCCTGTAGCTCAGCCGCCACCTAGGGAAACCTACCAAACCTGTGCATTTCTAAAAACTAGAGACCTAGGGGAATCCAAGATGGGGTGACTTGTGTGGCTCGGACCAGGTTCTGTTACCCAGAATCCTTTGCAAACCTCAAAATTTGGCTAAAAAAACACATGTTCCTCACATTTCTGTGGCAGAAAGTTCTGGAATCTGAGAGGAGCCACAAATTTCCTTCCACCCAGCGCTCCCCCACGTCTCCCGATAAAAATGATACCTCACTTGTGTGGGTAGGCCTAGCGCCCGTGACAGGAAACGCCCCAAAGCGCAACCTGGACACATCCAAATTTTTGAAGTAAAACAGATGTGTTTTTTGCAAAGTGCCTACCTGTAGATTTTGGCCTGTAGCTCAGCCGCCACCTAGGGAAACCTACAAACCTGTGCATTTCTGAAAACTAGAGACCTAGGGGAATCCAAGATGGGGTGACTTGTGTGGCTCGGACCAGGTTCTGCTACCCAGAATCCTTTGCAAACCTCAAAATTTGGCTAAAAAAACACATGTTCCTCACATTTCTGTGGCAGAAAGTTCTGGAATCTGAGAGGAGCCACAAATTTCCTTCCACCCAGCGTTACCCCACGTCTCCTGATAAAAATGATACCTCACTTGTGTGGGTAGGCCTAGCGCCCGTGACAGGAAACGCCCCAAAGCGCAACGTGGACTCATCCAAATTTTTTAAGGAAAACAGAGGTTATTTTTGCAAAGTGCCTACCTGTAGATTTTGGCCCGTAGCTCAGCCGCCACCTAGGGAAACCTACCAAACCTGTGCATTTCTGAAAACTAGTGACCTAGGGGAATCTAAGATGGGGTGACTTGTGTGGATCGGACCAGGTTCTGTTACCCAGAATCCTTTGCAAACCTCAAAATTTGGCTAAAAAAACACATGTTCCTCACATTTCTGTGGCAGAAAGTTCTGGAATCTGAGAGGAGCCACAAATTTCCTTCCACCCAGCGTACCCCCACGTCTCCCGATAAAAATGATACCTCACTTGTGTGGGTAGGCCTAGCGCCCGCGACAGGAAACGCCCCAAAGCGCAACGTAGACACATCCAAATTTTTGAAGGAAAACAGAGGTGTTTTTTGCAAAGTGCCTACCTGTAGATTTTGGCCTGTAGCTCAGCCGCCACCTAGGGAAACCTACCAAACCTGTGCATTTCTGAAAACTAGAGACCTAGGGGACTCCAAGATGGGGTGACTTGTGTGGCTCGGACCAGGTTCTGTTACCCAGAATCCTTTGCAAACCTCAAAATTTGGCTAAAAAAACACATGTTCCTCACATTTCTGTGGCAGAAAGTTCTGGAATCTGAGAGGAGCCACAAATTTCCTTCCACCCAGCGTTCCCCCACGTCTCCCGATAAAAATGATACCTCACTTGTGTGGGTAGGCCAAGCGCCCGCGACAGGAAACGCCCCAAAGCGCAACGTGGACTCATCCAAATTTTTGAAGGAAAACAGAGGTGTTTTTTGCAAAGTGCCTACCTGTAGATTTTGGCCTGTAGCTCAGCCGCCACCTAAGGAAACCTACCAAACCTGTGCATTTCTGAAAACTAGAGACCTAGGGGAATCCAAGATGGGGTGACTTGTGTGGCTCGGACCAGGTTCTGTTACCCAAAATCCTTTGCAAACCTCAAAATTTGGCTAAAAAAACACATGTTCCTCATATTTCTGTGGCAGAAAGTTCTGGAATCTGAGAGGAGCCACAAATTTCCTTCCACCCAGCGTTCCCCCATGTCTCCCGATAAAAATGATACCTCACTTGTGTGGGTAGGCCTAGCGCCCGCGACAGGAAACGCCCCAAAGAGCAACGTGGACTCATCCAAATTTTTGAAGGAAAACAGAGGTGTTTTTTGCAAAGTGCCTACCTGTAGATTTTGGCCTGTAATTCAGCCGTCACCTAGGGAAACCTACCAAACCTGTGCATTTCTGAAAACTAGAGACCTAGGGGAATCCAAGATGGGGTGACTTGTGTGGCTCGGACCAGGTTCTGTTACCCAGAATCCTTTGCAAACCTCAAAATGTGGCTAAAAAAACACATGTTCCTCACATTTCTGTGGCAGAAAGTTCTGGAATCTGAGAGGAGCCACAAATTTCCTTCTACCCAGCGTTCCCCCACGTCTCCCGATAAAAATGATACCTCACTTGTGTGGGTAGGCCTAGTGCCCGAGACAGGAAACGCCCCAAAGCGCAACGTGGACTCATCCAAATTTTTGAAGGAAAACAGAGGTGTTTTTTGCAAAGTGCCTACCTGTAGATTTTGGCCTGTAGCTCAGCTGCCACCTAGGGAAACCTACCAAACCTGTGCATTTCTGAAAACTAGAGATCTAGGGGAATCCAAGATGTGGTGACTTGTGTGGCTCGGACCAGGTTCTGTTACCCAGAATCCTTTGCAAACCTCAAAATTTGGCTAAAAAAACACATGTTCCTCATATTTCTGTGGCAGAAAGTTCTGGAATCTGAGAGGAGCCACAAATTTCCTTCCACTCAGCGTTCCCCAACGTCTCCCGATCAAAATGATACATCACTTGTGTGGGTATGCCTAGTGCCCGCGACAGGAAACGCCCCAAAGCGCAACGTGGACACATTCAAATTTTTTAAGGAAAACAGAGGTGTTTTTTGCAAAGTGCCTACCTGTAGATTTTGGCCTGTAGCTCAGCCCCCACCTAGGGAAACCTACCAAACCTGTGCATTTCTGAAAACTAGAGACCTAGGGGAATCCAAGATGGGGTGACTTGTGTGGCTCGGACCAGGTTCTGTTACCCAGAATCCTTTGCAAACCTCAAAATTTGGCTAAAAAAACACATGTTCCTCACATTTCTGTGGCAGAAAGTTCTGGAATCTGAGAGGAGCCACAAATTTCATTCCACCCAGCGTTCCCCCACGTCTCCCGATAAAAAAGATACCTCACTTGTGTGGGTAGGCCTAGCGCCCGCAACAGGAAATGCCCCAAAGCGCAACCTGGATTCATCCAAATTTTTGAAGGAAAACAGAGGAGTTTTTTGCAAAGTGCCTACCTGTAGATTTTGACCTGTAGCTCAGCCGCCACTTAGGGAAACCTACCAAACCTGTGCATTTCTGAAAACTAGAGACCTAGGGGAATCCAAGATGGGGTGACTTGTGTTACTCGGACCAGGTTCTGTTACCCAGAATCCTTTGCAAACTTCAAAATTTGTCTAAAAAAACACATGTTCCTCATATTTCTGTGGCAGAATGTTCTGGAATCTGAGCGGAGCCACAAATGTCCTTCCAGCCAGCGTTCCCCCACTTCTCCCGATAAAAATGATACCTCACTTGTGTGGGTAGACCTAGCGCCCGCGACAGGAAACGCCCCAAAGCGCAACATGAACACATCCAAATTTTTGAAGGAAAACATAGGTGTTTTTTGCAAAGTGCCTACCTGTAGATTTTGGCCTGTAGCTCAGCCGCCACCTAGGGAAACCTACCAAACCTGTGCATTTCTAAAAACTAGAGACCTAGGGGAATCCAAGATGGGGTGACTTGTGTGGCTCGGACCAGGTTCTGTTACCCAGAATCCTTTGCAAACCTCAAAATTTGGCTAAAAAAACACATGTTCCTCACATTTCTGTGGCAGAAAGTTCTGGAATCTGAGAGGAGCCACAAATTTCCTTCCACCCAGCGCTCCCCCACGTCTCCCGATAAAAATGATACCTCACTTGTGTGGGTAGGCCTAGCGCCCGCGACAGGAAACGCCCCAAAGCGCAACGTGGACACATCCAAATTTTTGAAGTAAAACAGATGTGTTTTTTGCAAAGTGCCTACCTGTAGATTTTGGCCTGTAGCTCAGCCGCCACCTAGGGAAACCTACAAACCTGTGCATTTCTGAAAACTAGAGACCTAGGGGAATCCAAGATGGGGTGACTTGTGTGGCTCGGACCAGGTTCTGCTACCCAGAATCCTTTGCAAACCTCAAAATTTGGCTAAAAAAACACATGTTCCTCACATTTCTGTGGCAGAAAGTTCTGGAATCTGAGAGGAGCCACAAATTTCCTTCCACCCAGCGTTACCCCACGTCTCCTGATAAAAATGATACCTCACTTGTGTGGGTAGGCCTAGCGCCCGTGACAGGAAACGCCCCAAAGCGCAACGTGGACTCATCCAAATTTTTTAAGGAAAACAGAGGTGTTTTTTGCAAAGTGCCTACCTGTAGATTTTGGCCCGTAGCTCAGCCGCCACCTAGGGAAACCTACCAAACCTGTGCATTTCTGAAAACTAGTGACCTAGGGGAATCTAAGATGGGGTGACTTGTGTGGATCGGACCAGGTTCTATTACCCAGAATCCTTTGCAAACCTCAAAATTTGGCTAAAAAAACACATGTTCCTCACATTTCTGTGGCAGAAAGTTCTGGAATCTGAGAGGAGCCACAAATTTCCTTCCACCCAGCGTACCCCCACGTCTCCCGATAAAAATGATACCTCACTTGTGTGGGTAGGCCTAGCGCCCGCGACAGGAAATGCCCCAAAGCGCAACGTAGACACATCCAAATTTTTGAAGGAAAACAGAGGTGTTTTTTGCAAAGTGCCTACCTGTAGATTTTGGCCTGTAGCTCAGCCGCCACCTAGGGAAACCTACCAAACCTGTGCATTTCTGAAAACTAGAGACCTAGGGGACTCCAAGATGGGGTGACTTGTGTGGCTCGGACCAGGTTCTGTTACCCAGAATCCTTTGCAAACCTCAAAATTTGGCTAAAAAAACACATGTTCCTCACATTTCTGTGGCAGAAAGTTCTGGAATCTGAGAGGAGCCACAAATTTCCTTCCACCCAGCGTTCCCCCACGTCTCCCGATAAAAATGATACCTCACTTGTGTGGGTAGGCCAAGCGCCCGCGACAGGTAACGCCCCAAAGCGCAACGTGGACTCATCCAAATTTTTGAAGGAAAACAGAGGTGTTTTTTGCAAAGTGCCTACCTGTAGATTTTGGCCTGTAGCTCAGCCGCCACCTAAGGAAACCTACCAAACCTGTGCATTTCTGAAAACTAGAGAGCTAGGGGAATCCAAGATGGGGTGACTTGTGTGGCTCGGACCAGGTTCTGTTACCCAGAATCCTTTGCAAACCTCAAAATTTGGCTAAAAAAACACACGTTCCTCGAATTTCTGTGGCAGAAAGTTCTGGAATCTGAGAGGAGCCACAAATTTCCTTCCACTCAGTGTTCCCCCACATCTCACGATAAAAATGATACCTCACTTGTGTGGGTAGGCCTAGTGCCCGCGACAGGAAACGCCCCAAAGCGCAACGTGGACTCATCCAAATTTTTTAAGGAAAACAGAGGTGTTTTTTGCAAACTGCCTATCTGTAGATTTTGGCTTGTAGCTCAGCCGCCACCTAGGGAAACCTACCAAACCTGTGCATTTCTGAAAAATAGAGATCTAGGGGAATCCAAGATGGGGTGACTTGTGTGGCTCGGACTAGGTTCTGCTACCCAGAATCCTTTGCAAACCTCAAAATTTGGCTAAAAAAACACATGTTCCTCACATTTCTGTGGCAGAAAGTTCTGGAATCTGAGAGGAGCCACAAATTTCCTTCCACCCAGCATTCCCCCACGTCTCCCGATAAAAATGATACCTCACTTGTGTGGGTAGGCCTAGCGCCCGCGACAGGAAACGCCCCAAAGAGCAACGTGGACTCCTCCAAATTTTTGAAGGAAAACAGAGGTGTTTTTTGCAAAGTGCCTACCTGTAGATTTTGGCCTGTAGCTCAGCCGCCACCTAGGGAAACCTACCAAACCTGTGCATCTCTGAAAACTAGAGACCTAGGGGAATCCAAGATGGGGTGACTTGTGTGGCTCGGACTAGGTTCTGTTACCCAGAATCCTTTGCAAACCTCAAAATATGGCTAAAAAAACACATGTTCCTCACATTTCTGTGGCAGAAAGTTCTGGAATCTGAGAGGAGCCACAAATTTCCTTCTACCCAGCGTTCCCCAACGTCTCCCGATAAAAATGATACCTCACTTGTGTGGGTAGGCCTAGCGCCCGCGACAGGAAACGCCCCAAAGCGCAACGTGGAAACATCCAAATTTTTTAAGGAAAACAGAGGTGTTTTTTGCAAAGTGCCTACCTGTAGATTTTGGCCTGTAGCTCAGCCCCCACCTAGGGAAACCTACCAAACCTGTGCATTTCTGAAAACTAGAGACCTAGGGGAATCCAAGATGGGGTGACTTGTGTGGCTCGGACCAGGTTCTGTTACCCAGAATCCTTTGCAAACCTCAAAATTTGGCTAAAAAAACACATGTTCCTCACATTTCTGTGGCAGAAAGTTCTGGAATCTGAGAGGAGCCACAAATGTCATTCCACCCAGCGTTCCCCCACGTCTCCCGATAAAAAAGATACCTCACTTGTGTGGGTAGGCCTAGAGCCCGCAACAGGAAATGCCCCAAAGCGCAACGTGGACTCATCCAAATTTTTGAAGGAAAACAGAGGTGTTTTTTGCAAAGTGCCTACCTGTAGATTTTGACCTGTAGCTCAGCCGCCACTTAGGGAAACCTACCAAACCTGTGCATTTCTGAAAACTAGAGACCTAGGGGAATCCAAGATGGGGTGACTTGTGTTACTCGGACCAGGTTCTGTTACCCAGAATCCTTTGCAAACTTCAAAATTTGGCTAAAAAAACACATGTTCCTCACATTTCTGTGGCAGAATGTTCTGGAATCTGAGCGGAGCCACAAATGTCCTTCCAGCCAGCGTTCCCCCACTTCTCCCGATAAAAATGATACCTCACTTGTGTGGGTAGACCTAGCGCCCGCGACAGGAAACGCCCCAAAGCGCAACGTGAACACATCCAAATTTTTGAAGGAAAACATAGGTGTTTTTTGCAAAGTGCCTACCTGTAGATTTTGGCCTGTAGCTCAGCCGCCACCTAGGGAAACCTACCAAACCTGTGCATTTCTAAAAACTAGAGACCTAGGGGAATCCAAGATGGGGTGACTTGTGTGGCTCGGACCAGGTTCTGTTACCCAGAATCCTTTGCAAACCTCAAAATTTGGCTAAAAAAACACATGTTCCTCACATTTCTGTGGCAGAAAGTTCTGGAATCTGAGAGGAGCCACAAATTTCCTTCCACCCAGCGCTCCCCCACGCCTCCCGATAAAAATGATACCTCACTTGTGTGGGTAGGCCTAGCGCCCGTGACAGGAAACGCCCCAAAGCGCAACGTGGACACATCCAAATTTTTGAAGTAAAACAGATGTGTTTTTTGCAAAGTGCCTACCTGTAGATTTTGGCCTGTAGCTCAGCCGCCACCTAGGGAAACCTACAAACCTGTGCATTTCTGAAAACTAGAGACCTAGGGGAATCCAAGATGGGGTGACTTGTGTGGCTCGGACCAGGTTCTGCTACCCAGAATCCTTTGCAAACCTCAAAATTTGGCTAAAAAAACACATGTTCCTCACATTTCTGTGGCAGAAAGTTCTGGAATCTGAGAGGAGCCACAAATTTCCTTCCACCCAGCGTTACCCCACGTCTCCTGATAAAAATGATACCTCACTTGTGTGGGTAGGCCAAGCGCCCGCGACAGGAAACGCCCCAAAGCGCAACGTGGACTCATCCAAATTTTTTAAGGAAAACAGAGGTGTTTTTTGCAAAGTGCCTACCTGTAGATTTTGGCCCGTAGCTCAGCCGCCACCTAGGGAAACCTACCAAACCTGTGCATTTCTGAAAACTAGTGACCTAGGGGAATCTAAGATGGGGTGACTTGTGTGGATCGGACCAGGTTCTGTTACCCAGAATCCTTTGCAAACCTCAAAATTTGGCTAAAAAAACACATGTTCCTCACATTTCTGTGGCAGAAAGTTCTGGAATCTGAGAGGAGCCACAAATTTCCTTCCACCCAGCGTACCCCCACGTCTCCCGATAAAAATGATACCTCACTTGTGTGGGTAGGCCTAGCGCCCGCGACAGGAAACGCCCCAAAGCGCAACGTAGACACATCCAAATTTTTGAAGGAAAACAGAGGTGTTTTTTGCAAAGTGCCTACCTGTAGATTTTGGCCTGTAGCTCAGCCGCCACCTAGGGAAACCTACCAAACCTGTGCATTTCTGAAAACTAGAGACCTAGGGGACTCCAAGATGGGGTGACTTGTGTGGCTCGGACCAGGTTCTGTTACCCAGAATCCTTTGCAAACCTCAAAATTTGGCTAAAAAAACACATGTTCCTCACATTTCTGTGGCAGAAAGTTCTGGAATCTGAGAGGAGCCACAAATTTCCTTCCACCCAGCGTTCCCCCACGTCTCCCGATAAAAATGATACCTCACTTGTGTGGGTAGGCCAAGCGCCCGCGACAGGAAACGCCCCAAAGCGCAACGTGGACTCATCCAAATTTTTTAAGGAAAACAGAGGTGTTTTTTGCAAAGTGCCTACCTGTAGATTTTGGCCCGTAGCTCAGCCGCCACCTAGGGAAACCTACCAAACCTGTGCATTTCTGAAAACTAGTGACCTAGGGGAATCTAAGATGGGGTGACTTGTGTGGATCGGACCAGGTTCTATTACCCAGAATCCTTTGCAAACCTCAAAATTTGGCTAAAAAAACACATGTTCCTCACATTTCTGTGGCAGAAAGTTCTGGAATCTGAGAGGAGCCACAAATTTCCTTCCACCCAGCGTACCCCCACGTCTCCCGATAAAAATGATACCTCACTTGTGTGGGTAGGCCTAGCGCCCGCGACAGGAAACGCCCCAAAGCGCAACGTAGACACATCCAAATTTTTGAAGGAAAACAGAGGTGTTTTTTGCAAAGTGCCTACCTGTAGATTTTGGCCTGTAGCTCAGCCGCCACCTAGGGAAACCTACCAAACCTGTGCATTTCTGAAAACTAGAGACCTAGGGGACTCCAAGATGGGGTGACTTGTGTGGCTCGGACCAGGTTCTGTTACCCAGAATCCTTTGCAAACCTCAAAATTTGGCTAAAAAAACACATGTTCCTCACATTTCTGTGGCAGAAAGTTCTGGAATCTGAGAGGAGCCACAAATTTCCTTCCACCCAGCGTTCCCCCACGTCTCCCGATAAAAATGATACCTCACTTGTGTGGGTAGGCCAAGCGCCCGCGACAGGAAACGCCCCAAAGCGCAACGTGGACTCATCCAAATTTTTGAAGGAAAACAGAGGTGTTTTTTGCAAAGTGCCTACCTGTAGATTTTGGCCCGTAGCTCAGCCGCCACCTAGGGAAACCTACCAAACCTGTGCATTTCTGAAAACTAGTGACCTAGGGGAATCTAAGATGGGGTGACTTGTGTGGATCGGACCAGGTTCTATTACCCAGAATCCTTTGCAAACCTCAAAATTTGGCTAAAAAAACACATGTTCCTCACATTTCTGTGGCCGAAAGTTCTGGAATCTGAGAGGAGCCACAAATTTCCTTCTTCCCAGCGTTCCCCCACGTCTCCCGATAAAAATGATACCTCACTTGTGTGGGTAGGCCTAGTGCCCGAGACAGGAAACGCCCCAAAGCGCAACGTGGACTCATCCAATTTTTTGAAGGAAAACAGAGGTGTTTTTTGCAAAGTGCCTACCTGTAGATTTTGGCCTGTAGCTCAGCTGCCACCTAGGGAAACCTACCAAACCTGTGCATTTCTGAAAACTAGAGATCTAGGGGAATCCAAGATGTGGTGACTTGTGTGGCTCGGACCAGGTTCTGTTACCCAGAATCCTTTGCAAACCTCAAAATTTGGCTAAAAAAACACTTGTTCCTCATATTTCTGTGACAGAAAGTTCTGGAATCTGAGAGGAGCCACAAATTTCCTTCCACCCAGCGTTCCCCCATGTCTCCCGATAAAAATGATACCCCACTTGTGTGGGTAGGCCTAGCGCCTGCTCCAGGAAACGCCCCAAAGAGCAACGTGGACTCATCCAAATTTGTGAAGGAAAACAGAGGTGTTTTTTGCAAAGTGCCTACCTGCAGATTTTGGCCTGTAATTCAGCCGTCACCTAGGGAAACCTACCAAACCTGTGCATTTCTGAAAACTAGAGACCTAGGGGAATCCAAGATGGGGTGACTTGTGTGGCTCGGAACAGGTTCTGTTACCCAGAATCCTTTGCAAACCTCAAAATTTGGCTAAAAAAACACATGTTCCTCACATTTCTGTGGCAGAAAGTTCTGGAATCTGAGAGGAGCCACAAATTTCCTTCCACCCAGCGCTCCCCCCGTCTCCCGATAAAAATGATACCTCACTTGTGTGGGTAGGCCTAGCGCCTGCGACAGGAAACGCCCCAAAAAGAGCAACGTGGACTCATCCAAATTTTTGAAGGAAAACAGAGGTGTTTTTTGCAAAGTGCCTACCTGTAGATTTTGGCCCGTAGCTCAGCCGCCACCTAGGGAAACCTACCAAACCTGTGCATTTCTGAAAACTAGTGACCTAGGGGAATCTAAGATGGGGTGACTTGTGTGGATCGGACCAGGTTCTATTACCCAGAATCCTTTGCAAACCTCAAAATTTGGCTAAAAAAACACATGTTCCTCACATTTCTGTGGCAGAAAGTTCTGGAATCTGAGAGGAGCCACAAATTTCCTTCCACCCAGCGTACCCCCACGTCTCCCGATAAAAATGATACCTCACTTGTGTGGGTAGGCCTAGCGCCCGCGACAGGAAACGCCCCAAAGCGCAACGTAGACACATCCAAATTTTTGAAGGAAAACAGAGGTGTTTTTTGCAAAGTGCCTACCTGTAGATTTTGGCCTGTAGCTCAGCCGCCACCTAGGGAAACCTACCAAACCTGTGCATTTCTGAAAACTAGAGACCTAGGGGACTCCAAGATGGGGTGACTTGTGTGGCTCGGACCAGGTTCTGTTACCCAGAATCCTTTGCAAACCTCAAAATTTGGCTAAAAAAACACATGTTCCTCACATTTCTGTGGCAGAAAGTTCTGGAATCTGAGAGGAGCCACAAATTTCCTTCCACCCAGCGTTCCCCCACGTCTCCCGATAAAAATGATACCTCACTTGTGTGGGTAGGCCAAGCGCCCGCAACAGGAAACGCCCCAAAGCGCAACGTGGACTCATCCAAATTTTTGAAGGAAAACAGAGGTGTTTTTTGCAAAGTGCCTACCTGTAGATTTTGGCCTGTAGCTCAGCCGCCACCTAAGGAAACCTACCAAACCTGTGCATTTCTGAAAACTAGAGACCTAGGGGAATCCAAGATGGGGTGACTTGTGTGGCTCGGACCAGGTTCTGTTACCCAGAATCCTTTGCAAACCTCAAAATTTGGCTAAAAAAACACATGTTCCTCATATTTCTGTGGCAGAAAGTTCTGGAATCTGAGAGGAGCCACAAATTTCCTTCCACCCAGCGTTCCCCCACGTCTCCCGATAAAAATGATACCTCACTTGTGTGGGTAGGCCAAGCGCCCGCAACAGGAAACGCCCCAAAGCGCAACGTGGACTCATCCAAATTTTTGAAGGAAAACAGAGGTGTTTTTTGCAAAGTGCCTACCTGTAGATTTTGGCCTGTAGCTCAGCCGCCACCTAAGGAAACCTACCAAACCTGTGCATTTCTGAAAACTAGAGACCTAGGGGAATCCAAGATGGGGTGACTTGTGTGGCTCGGACCAGGTTCTGTTACCCAAAATCCTTTGCAAACCTCAAAATTTGGCTAAAAAAACACATGTTCCTCATATTTCTGTGGCAGAAAGTTCTGGAATCTGAGAGGAGCCACAAATTTCCTTCTACCCAGCGTTCCCCCACGTCTCCCGATAAAAATGATACCTCACTTGTGTGGGTAGGCCTAGTGCCCGAGACAGGAAACGCCCCAAAGCGCAACGTGGACTCATCCAAATTTTTGAAGGAAAACAGAGGTGTTTTTTGCAAAGTGCCTACCTGTAGATTTTGGCCTGTAGCTCAGCTGCCACCTAGGGAAACCTACCAAACCTGTGCATTTCTGAAAACTAGAGATCTAGGGGAATCCAAGATGTGGTGACTTGTGTGGCTCGGACCAGGTTCTGTTACCCAGAATCCTTTGCAAACCTCAAAATTTGGCTAAAAAAACACATGTTCCTCATATTTCTGTGACAGAAAGTTCTGGAATCTGAGAGGAGCCACAAATTTCCTTCCACCCAGCGTTCCCCCATGTCTCCCGATAAAAATGATACCTCACTTGTGTGGGTAGGCCTAGCGCCCGCTACAGGAAACGCCCCAAAGAGCAACGTGGACTCATCCAAATTTGTGAAGGAAAACAGAGGTGTTTTTTGCAAAGTGCCTACCTGCAGATTTTGGCCTGTAATTCAGCCGTCACCTAGGGAAACCTACCAAACCTGTGCATTTCTGAAAACTAGAGACCTAGGGGAATCCAAGATGGTGTGACTTGTGTGGCTCGGACCAGGTTCTGTTACCCAGAATCCTTTGCAAACCTCAAAATTTTGCTAAAAAAACACATGTTCCTCACATTTCTGTGGCAGAAAGTTCTGGAATCTGAGAGGAGCCACAAATTTCCTTCCACCCAGCGCTCCCCCACATCTCCCGATAAAAATGATACCTCACTTGTGTGGGTAGGCCTAGCGCCCGCGACAGGAAACGCCCCAAAAAGAGCAACGTGGACTCATCCAAATTTTTGAAGGAAAACAGAGGTGTTTTTTGCAAAGTGCCTACCTGTAGATTTTGGCCTGTAGCTCAGCCGCCACCTAGGGAAACCTACCAAACCTGTGCATCTCTGAAAACTAGAGACCTAGGAGAATCCAAGATGGGGTGACTTGTGTGGCTCGGACTAGGTTCTGTTACCCAGAATCCTTTGCAAACCTCAAAATATGGCTAAAAAAAACACATGTTCCTCACATTTCTGTGGCAGAAAGTTCTAGAATCTGAGAGGAGCCACAAATTTCCTTCTACCCAGCGTTCCCCCACGTCTCCCGATAAAAATGATACCTCACTTGTGTGGGTAGGCCTAGCGCCCGCGACAGGAAACGCCCCAAAGCGCAACGTGGACACATCCAAATTTTTTAAGGAAAACAGAGGTGTTTTTTGCAAAGTGCCTACCTGTAGATTTTGGCCTGTAGCTCAGCCGCCACCTAGGGAAACCTACCAAACCTGTGCATTTCTGAAAACTAGAGACTAGGGGAATCCAAGATGGGGTGACTTGTGTGGCTCGGACCAGGTTCTGTTACCCAGAATCCTTTGCAAACCTCAAAATTTGGCTAAAAAAACACATGTTCCTCACATTTCTGTGGCAGAAAGTTCTGGAATCTGAGGGGAGCCACAAATTTCCTTCCACCCAGCGTTCCCCTACGTCTCCCGATAAAAATTATACCTCACTTGTGTGGGTAGGCCTAGCGCCCGCAACAGGAAATGCCCCAAAGCGCAACGTGGACTCATCCAAATTTTTGAAGGAAAACAGAGGTGTTTTTTGCAAAGTGCCTACCAGTAGATTTTGGCCTGTAGCTCAGCCGCCACCTAGGGAAACCTACCAAACCTGTGCATTTCTGAAAACTAGAGACTAGGGGAATCCAAGATGGGGTGACTTGTGTGGCTCGGACCAGGTTCTGCTACCCAGAATCCTTTGCAAACCTCAAAATTTGGCTAAAAAAACACATGTTCCTCACATTTCTGTGGCAGAAAGTTCTGGAATCTGAGAGGAGCCACAAATTTCCTTCCACCCAGCGTTACCCCACGTCTCCTGATAAAAATGATACCTCACTTGTGTGGGTAGGCCTAGCGCCCGTGACAGGAAACGCCCCAAAGCGCAACGTGGACTCATCCAAATTTTTGAAGGAAAACAGAGGTGTTTTTTGCAAAGTGCCTACCTGTAGATTTTGGCCCGTAGCTCAGCCGCCACCTAGGGAAACCTACCAAACCTGTGCATTTCTGAAAACTAGTGACCTAGGGGAATCTAAGATGGGGTGACTTGTGTGGATCGGACCAGGTTCTATTACCCAGAATCCTTTGCAAACCTCAAAATTTGGCTAAAAAAACACATGTTCCTCACATTTCTGTGGCAGAAAGTTCTGGAATCTGAGAGGAGCCACAAATTTCCTTCCACCCAGCGTACCCCCACGTCTCCCGATAAAAATGATACCTCACTTGTGTGGGTAGGCCTAGCGCCCGCGACAGGAAACGCCCCAAAGCGCAACGTAGACACATCCACATTTTTGAAGGAAAACAGAGGTGTTTTTTGCAAAGTGCCTACCTGTAGATTTTGGCCTGTAGCTCAGCCGCCACCTAGGGAAACCTACCAAACCTGTGCATTTCTGAAAACTAGAGACCTAGGGGAATCCAAGATGGGGTGACTTGTGTGGCTCGGACCAGGTTCTGTTACCCAAAATCCTTTGCAAACCTCAAAATTTGGCTAAAAAAACACATGTTCCTCATATTTCTGTGGCAGAAAGTTCTGGAATCTGAGAGGAGCCACAAATTTCCTTCTACCCAGCGTTCCCCCACGTCTCCCGATAAAAATGATACCTCACTTGTGTGGGTAGGCCTAGTGCCCGAGACAGGAAACGCCCCAAAGCGCAACGTGGACTCATCCAAATTTTTGAAGGAAAACAGAGGTGTTTTTTGCAAAGTGCCTACCTGTAGATTTTGGCCTGTAGCTCAGCTGCCACCTAGGGAAACCTACCAAACCTGTGCATTTCTGAAAACTAGAGATCTAGGGGAATCCAAGATGTGGTGACTTGTGTGGCTCGGACCAGGTTCTGTTACCCAGAATCCTTTGCAAACCTCAAAATTTGGCTAAAAAAACACTTGTTCCTCATATTTCTGTGACAGAAAGTTCTGGAATCTGAGAGGAGCCACAAATTTCCTTCCACCCAGCGTTCCCCCATGTCTCCCGATAAAAATGATACCTCACTTGTGTGGGTAGGCCTAGCGCCCGCTCCAGGTAACGCCCCAAAGAGCAACGTGGACTCATCCAAATTTTTTAAGGAAAACAGAGGTGTTTTTTGCAAAGTGCCTACCTGCAGATTTTGGCCTGTAATTCAGCCGTCACCTAGGGAAATCTACCAAACCTGTGCATTTCTGAAAACTAGAGACCTAGGGGAATCCAAGATGGGGTGACTTGTGTGGCTCGGACCAGGTTCTGTTACCCAGAATCCTTTGCAAACCTCAAAATTTGGCTAAAAAAACACATGTTCCTCACATTTCTGTGGCAGAAAGTTCTGGAATCTGAGAGGAGCCACAAATTTCCTTCCACCCAGCGCTCCCCCACGTCTCCCGATAAAAATTATACCTCACTTGTGTGGGTAGGCCTAGCGCCTGCGACAGGAAACGCCCCAAAAAGAGCAACGTGGACTCATCCAAATTTTTGAAGGAAAACAGAGGTGTTTTTTGCAAAGTGCCTACCTGTAGATTTTGGCCCGTAGCTCAGCCGCCACCTAGGGAAACCTACCAAACCTGTGCATTTCTGAAAACTAGTGACCTAGGGGAATCTAAGATGGGGTGACTTGTGTGGATCGGACCAGGTTCTATTACCCAGAATCCTTTGCAAACCTCAAAATTTGGCTAAAAAAACACATGTTCCTCACATTTCTGTGGCAGAAAGTTCTGGAATCTGAGAGGAGCCACAAATTTCCTTCCACCCAGCGTACCCTCACGTCTCCCGATAAAAATGATACCTCACTTGTGTGGGTAGGCCTAGCGCCCGCGACAGGAAACGCCCCAAAGCGCAACGTAGACACATCCAAATTTTTGAAGGAAAACAGAGGTGTTTTTTGCAAAGTGCCTACCTGTAGATTTTGGCCTGTAGCTCAGCCGCCACCTAGGGAAACCTACCAAACCTGTGCATTTCTGAAAACTAGAGACCTAGGGGACTCCAAGATGGGGTGACTTGTGTGGCTCGGACCAGGTTCTGTTACCCAGAATCCTTTGCAAACCTCAAAATTTGGCTAAAAAAACACATGTTCCTCACATTTCTGTGGCAGAAAGTTCTGGAATCTGAGAGGAGCCACAAATTTCCTTCCACCCAGCGTTCCCCCACGTCTCCCGATAAAAATGATACCTCACTTGTGTGGGTAGGCCAAGCGCCCGCGACAGGAAACGCCCCAAAGCGCAACGTGGACTCATCCAAATTTTTGAAGGAAAACAGAGGTGTTTTTTGCAAAGTGCCTACCTGTAGATTTTGGCCTGTAGCTCAGCCGCCACCTAAGGAAACCTACCAAACCTGTGCATTTCTGAAAACTAGAGACCTAGGGGAATCCAAGATGGGGTGACTTGTGTGGCTCGGACCAGGTTCTGTTACCCAAAATCCTTTGCAAACTTCAAAATTTGGCTAAAAAAACACATGTTCCTCATATTTCTGTGGCAGAAAGTTCTGGAATCTGAGAGGAGCCACAAATTTCCTTCTACCCAGCGTTCCCCCACGTCTCCCGATAAAAATGATACCTCACTTGTGTGGGTAGGCCTAGTGCCCGAGACAGGAAATGCCCCAAAGCGCAACGTGGACTCATCCAAATTTTTGAAGGAAAACAGAGGTGTTTTTTTGCAAAGTGCCTACCTGTAGATTTTGGCCTGTAGCTCAGCTGCCACCTAGGGAAACCTACCAAACCTGTGCATTTCTGAAAACTAGAGATCTAGGGGAATCCAAGATGTGGTGACTTGTGTGGCTCGGACCAGGTTCTGTTACCCAGAATCCTTTGCAAACCTCAAAATTTGGCTAAAAAAACACATGTTCCTCATATTTCTGTGACAGAAAGTTCTGGAATCTGAGAGGAGCCACAAATTTCCTTCCACCCAGCGTTCCCCCATGTCTCCCGATAAAAATGATACCTCACTTGTGTGGGTAGGCCTAGCGCCCGCTACAGGAAACGCCCCAAAGAGCAACGTGGACTCATCCAAATTTGTGAAGGAAAACAGAGGTGTTTTTTGCAAAGTGCCTACCTGCAGATTTTGGCCTGTAATTCAGCCGTCACCTAGGGAAACCTACCAAACCTGTGCATTTCTGAAAACTAGAGACCTAGGGGAATCCAAGATGGGGTGACTTGTGTGGCTCGGACCAGGTTCTGTTACCCAGAATCCTTTGCAAACCTCAAAATTTGGCTAAAAAAACACATGTTCCTCACATTTCTGTGGCAGAAAGTTCTGGAATCTGAGAGGAGCCACAAATTTCCTTCCACCCAGCGCTCCCCCACGTCTCCCGATAAAAATGATACCTCACTTGTGTGGGTAGGCCTAGCGCCCGCGACAGGAAACGCCCCAAAAAGAGCAACGTGGACTCATCCAAATTTTTGAAGGAAAACAGAGGTGTTTTTTGCAAAGTGCCTACCTGTAGATTTTGGCCTGTAGCTCAGCCGCCACCTAGGGAAACCTACCAAACCTGTGCATCTCTGAAAACTAGAGACCTAGGAGAATCCAAGATGGGGTGACTTGTGTGGCTCGGACCAGGTTCTGTTACCCAGAATCCTTTGCAAACCTCAAAATTTGGCTAAAAAAACACATGTTCCTCACATTTCTGTGGCAGAAAGTTCTGGAATCTGAGGGGAGCCACAAATTTCCTTCCACCCAGCGTTCCCCTACGTCTCCCGATAAAAAATATACCTCACTTGTGTGGGTAGGCCTAGAGCCCGCAACAGGAAATGCCCCAAAGCGCAACGTGGACTCATCCAAATTTTTGAAGGAAAACAGAGGTGTTTTTTGCAAAGTGCCTACCAGTAGATTTTGGCCTGTAGCTCAGCCGCCACCTAGGGAAACCTACCAAACCTGTGCATTTCTGAAAACTAGAGACCTAGGGGAATCCAAGATGGGGTGACTTGTGTGGCTCGGACCAGGTTCTGCTACCCAGAATCCTTTGCAAACCTCAAAATTTGGCTAAAAAAACACATGTTCCTCACATTTCTGTGGCAGAAAGTTCTGGAATCTGAGAGGAGCCACAAATTTCCTTCTACCCAGCGTTCCCCCACGTCTCCCGATAAAAATGATACCTCACTTGTGTGGGTAGGCCTAGCGCCCGCGACAGGAAACGCCCCAAAGCACAACGTGGACACATCCAAATTTTTGAAGGAAAACAGAGGTGTTTTTTGCAAAGTGCCTACCTGTAGATTTTGGCCTGTAGCTCAGCCACCACCTAGGGACTGTGCATTTCTGAAAACTAGAGACCTAGGGGAATCCAAGATGGGGTGACTTGTGTGGCTCGGACCAGGTTCTGTTACCCAGAATCCTTTGCAAACCTCAAAATTTGCCTAATAAAACACATGTTCCTCACATTTCTGTGGCAGAAAGTTCTGGAATCTGAGAGGAGCCACAAATTTCCTTCCACCCAGCGTACCCCCACGTCTCCCGATAAAAATGATACCTCACTTGTGTGGATAGGCCTAGCGCCCGCGACAGGAAACGCCCCAAAGCGCAACGTAGACACATCCAAATTTTTGAAGGAAAACAGAGGTGTTTTTTGCAAAGTGCCTACCTGTAGATTTTGGCCTGTAGCTCAGCCGCCACCTAGGGAAACCTACCAAACCTGTGCATTTCTGAAAACTAGAGACCTAGGGGACTCCAAGATGGGGTGACTTGTGTGGCTCGGACCAGGTTCTGTTACCCAGAATCCTTTGCAAACCTCAAAATTTGGCTAAAAAAACACATGTTCCTCACATTTCTGTGGCAGAAAGTTCTGGAATCTGAGAGGAGCCACAAATTTCCTTCCACCCAGCGTTCCCCCACGTCTCCCGATAAAAATGATACCTCACTTGTGTGGGTAGGCCAAGCGCCCGCGACAGGAAACGCCCCAAAGCGCAACGTGGACTCATCCAAATTTTTGAAGGAAAACAGAGGTGTTTTTTGCAAAGTGCCTACCTGTAGATTTTGGCCTGTAGCTCAGCCGCCACCTAAGGAAACCTACCAAACCTGTGCATTTCTGAAAACTAGAGACCTAGGGGAATCCAAGATGGGGTGACTTGTGTGGCTCGGACCAGGTTCTGTTACCCAAAATCCTTTGCAAACCTCAAAATTTGGCTAAAAAAACACATGTTCCTCATATTTCTGTGGCAGAAAGTTCTGGAATCTGAGAGGAGCCACAAATTTCCTTCTACCCAGCGTTCCCCCACGTCTCCCGATAAAAATGATACCTCACTTGTGTGGGTAGGCCTAGTGCCCGAGACAGGAAACGCCCCAAAGCGCAACGTGGACTCATCCAAATTTTTGAAGGAAAACAGAGGTGTTTTTTGCAAAGTGCCTACCTGTAGATTTTGGCCTGTAGCTCAGCTGCCACCTAGGGAAACCTACCAAACCTGTGCATTTCTGAAAACTAGAGATCTAGGGGAATCCAAGATGTGGTGACTTGTGTGGCTCGGACCAGGTTCTATTACCCAGAATCCTTTGCAAACCTCAAAATTTGGCTAAAAAAACACTTGTTCCTCATATTTCTGTGACAGAAAGTTCTGGAATCTGAGAGGAGCCACAAATTTCCTTCCACCCAGCGTTCCCCCATGTCTCCCGATAAAAATGATACCTCACTTGTGTGGGTAGGCCTAGCGCCCGCTCCAGGAAACGCCCCAAAGAGCAACGTGGACTCATCCAAATTTGTGAAGGAAAACAGAGGTGTTTTTTGCAAAGTGCCTACCTGCAGATTTTGGCCTGTAATTCAGCCGTCACCTAGGGAAATCTACCAAACCTGTGCATTTCTGAAAACTAGAGACCTAGGGGAATCCAAGATGGGGTGACTTGTGTGGCTCGGACCAGGTTCTGTTACCCAGAATCCTTTGCAAACCTCAAAATTTGGCTAAAAAAACACATGTTCCTCACATTTCTGTGGCAGAAAGTTCTGGAATCTGAGAGGAGCCACAAATTTCCTTCCACCAAGCGCTCCCCCACGTCTCCCGATAAAAATGATACCTCACTTGTGTGGGAAGGCCTAGCGCCCGCGACAGGAAACGCCCCAAAAAGAGCAACGTGGACTCATCCAAATTTTTGAAGGAAAACAGAGGTGTTTTTTGCAAAGTGCCTACCTGTAGATTTTGGCCCGTAGCTCAGCCGCCACCTAGGGAAACCTACCAAACCTGTGCATTTCTGAAAACTAGTGACCTAGGGGAATCTAAGATGGGGTGACTTGTGTGGATCGGACCAGGTTCTATTACCCAGAATCCTTTGCAAACCTCAAAATTTGGCTAAAAAAACACATGTTCCTCACATTTCTGTGGCAGAAAGTTCTGGAATCTGAGAGGAGCCACAAATTTCCTTCCACCCAGCGTACCCTCACGTCTCCCGATAAAAATGATACCTCACTTGTGTGGGTAGGCCTAGCGCCCGCGACAGGAAACGCCCCAAAGCACAACGTGGACACATCCAAATTTTTGAAGGAAAACAGAGGTGTTTTTTGCAAAGTGCCTACCTGTAGATTTTGGCCTGTAGCTCAGCCACCACCTAGGGAAACCTACCAAACCTGTGCATTTCTGAAAACTAGAGACCTAGGGGAATCCAAGATGGGGTGACTTGTGTGGCTCGGACCAGGTTCTGTTACCCAGAATCCTTTGCAAACCTCAAAATTTGCCTAAAAAAACACATGTTCCTCACATTTCTGTGGCAGAAAGTTCTGGAATCGGAGAGGAGCCACAAATTTCATTCCACCCAGCGTTCCCCCACGTCTCCCGATAAAAAAGATACCTCACTTGTGTGGGTAGGCCTAGCGCCCGCAACAGGAAATGCCCCAAAGCGCAACGTGGACTCATCCAAATTTTTGAAGGAAAACAGAGGTGTTTTTTGCAAAGTGCATACCTGTAGATTTAGGCCTGTAGCTCATCCGCCACCTAGGGAAACCTACCAAACCTGTGCATTTCTGAAAACTAGAGACCTAGGGGAATCCAAGATGGGGTGACTTGTGTTACTCGGACCAGGTTCTGTTACCCAGAATCCTTTGCAAACTTCAAAATTTGGCTAAAAAAACACATGTTCCTCACATTTCTGTGGCAGAATGTTCTGGAATCTGAGAGGAGCCACAAATTTCCTTCCACCCAGCGTACCCCCACGTCTCCCGATAAAAATGATACCTCACTTGTGTGGGTAGGCCTAGCGCCCGCGACAGGAAACGCCCCAAAGCGCAACGTAGACACATCCAAATTTTTGAAGGAAAACAGAGGTGTTTTTTGCAAAGTGCCTACATGTAGATTTTGGCCTGTAGCTCAGCCGCCACCTAGGGAAACCTACCAAATCTGTGCATTTCTGAAAACTAGAGACCTAGGGGACTCCAAGATGGGGTGACTTGTGTGGCTCGGACCAGGTTCTGTTACCCAGAATCCTTTGCAAACCTCAAAATTTGGCTAAAAAAACACATGTTCCTCACATTTCTGTGGCAGAAAGTTCTGGAATCTGAGAGGAGCCACAAATTTCCTTCCACCCAGCGTTCCCCCACGTCTCCCGATAAAAATGATACCTCACTTGTGTGGGTAGGCCAAGCGCCCGCGACAGGAAACGCCCCAAAGCGCAACGTGGACTCATCCAAATTTTTGAAGGAAAACAGAGGTGTTTTTTGCAAAGTGCCTACCTGTAGATTTTGGCCTGTAGCTCAGCCGCCACCTAAGGAAACATACCAAACCTGTGCATTTCTGAAAACTAGAGACCTAGGGGAATCCAAGATGGGGTGACTTGTGTGGCTCGGACCAGGTTCTGTTACCCAAAATCCTTTGCAAACCTCAAAATTTGGCTAAAAAAACACATGTTCCTCATATTTCTGTGGCAGAAAGTTCTGGAATCTGAGAGGAGCCACAAATTTCCTTCTACCCAGCGTTCCCCCACGTCTCCCGATAAAAATGATACCTCACTTGTGTGGGTAGGCCTAGTGCCCGAGACAGGAAACGCCCCAAAGCGCAACGTGGACTCATCCAAATTTTTGAAGGAAAACAGAGGTGTTTTTTGCAAAGTGCCTACCTGTAGATTTTGGCCTGTAGCTCAGCTGCCACCTAGGGAAACCTACCAAACCTGTGCATTTCTGAAAACTAGAGATCTAGGGGAATCCAAGATGTGGTGACTTGTGTGGCTCGGACCAGGTTCTGTTACCCAGAATCCTTTGCAAACCTCAAAATTTGGCTAAAAAAACACTTGTTCCTCATATTTCTGTGACAGAAAGTTCTGGAATCTGAGAGGAGCCACAAATTTCCTTCCACCCAGCGTTCCCCCATGACTCCCGATAAAAATGATACCTCACTTGTGTGGGTAGGCCTAGCGCCCGCTCCAGGAAACGCCCCAAAGAGCAACGTGGACTCATCCAAATTTGTGAAGGAAAACAGAGGTGTTTTTTGCAAAGTGCCTACCTGCAGATTTTGGCCTGTAATTCAGCCGTCACCTAGGGAAATCTACCAAACCTGTGCATTTCTGAAAACTAGAGACCTAGGGGAATCCAAGATGGGGTGACTTGTGTGGCTCGGACCAGGTTCTGTTACCCAGAATCCTTTGCAAACCTCAAAATTTGGCTAAAAAAACACATGTTCCTCACATTTCTGTGGCAGAAAGTTCTGGAATCTGAGAGGAGCCACAAATTTCCTTCCACCAAGCGCTCCCCCACGTCTCCCGATAAAAATGATACCTCACTTGTGTGGGTAGGCCTAGCGCCCGCGACAGGAAACGCCCCAAAAAGAGCAACGTGGACTCATCCAAATTTTTGAAGGAAAACAGAGGTGTTTTTTGCAAAGTGCCTACCTGTAGATTTTGGCCCGTAGCTCAGCCGCCACCTAGGGAAACCTACCAAACCTGTGCATTTCTGAAAACTAGTGACCTAGGGGAATCTAAGATGGGGTGACTTGTGTGGATCGGACCAGGTTCTATTACCCAGAATCCTTTGCAAACCTCAAAATTTGGCTAAAAAAACACATGTTCCTCACATTTCTGTGGCAGAAAGTTCTGGAATCTGAGAGGAGCCACAAATTTCCTTCCACCCAGCGTACCCTCACGTCTCCCGATAAAAATGATACCTCACTTGTGTGGGTAGGCCTAGCGCCCGCGAAAGGAAACGCCCCAAAGCGCAACGTAGACACATCCAAATTTTTGAAGGAAAACAGAGGTGTTTTTTGCAAAGTGCCTACCTGAAGATTTTGGCCCGTAGCTCAGCCGCCACCTAGGGAAACCTACCAAACCTGTGCATTTCTGAAAACTAGAGACCTAGGGGACTCCAAGATGGGGTGACTTGTGTGGCTCGGACCAGGTTCTGTTACCCAGAATCCTTTGCAAACCTCAAAATTTGGCTAAAAAAACACATGTTCCTCACATTTCTGTGGCAGAAAGTTCTGGAATCTGAGAGGAGCCACAAATTTCCTTCCACCCAGCGTTCCCCCACGTCTCCCGATAAAAATGATACCTCACTTGTGTGGGTAGGCCAAGCGCCCGCGACAGGAAACGCCCCAAAGCGCAACGTGGACTCATCCAAATTTTTGAAGGAAAACAGAGGTGTTTTTTGCAAAGTGCCTACCTGTAGATTTTGGCCTGTAGCTCAGCCGCCACCTAAGGAAACCTACCAAACCTGTGCATTTCTGAAAACTAGAGACCTAGGGGAATCCAAGATGGGGTGACTTGTGTGGCTCGGACCAGGTTCTGTTACCCAAAATCCTTTGCAAACTTCAAAATTTGGCTAAAAAAACACATGTTCCTCATATTTCTGTGGCAGAAAGTTCTGGAATCTGAGAGGAGCCACAAATTTCCTTCTACCCAGCGTTCCCCCACGTCTCCCGATAAAAATGATACCTCACTTGTGTGGGTAGGCCTAGTGCCCGAGACAGGAAACGCCCCAAAGCGCAACGTGGACTCATCCAAATTTTTGAAGGAAAACAGAGGTGTTTTTTTGCAAAGTGCCTACCTGTAGATTTTGGCCTGTAGCTCAGCTGCCACCTAGGGAAACCTACCAAACCTGTGCATTTCTGAAAACTAGAGATCTAGGGGAATCCAAGATGTGGTGACTTGTGTGGCTCGGACCAGGTTCTGTTACCCAGAATCCTTTGCAAACCTCAAAATTTGGCTAAAAAAACACATGTTCCTCATATTTCTGTGACAGAAAGTTCTGGAATCTGAGAGGAGCCACAAATTTCCTTCCACCCAGCGTTCCCCCATGTCTCCCGATAAAAATGATACCTCACTTGTGTGGGTAGGCCTAGCGCCCGCTACAGGAAACGCCCCAAAGAGCAACGTGGACTCATCCAAATTTGTGAAGGAAAACAGAGGAGTTTTTTGCAAAGTGCCTACCTGCAGATTTTGGCCTGTAATTCAGCCGTCACCTAGGGAAACCTACCAAACCTGTGCATTTCTGAAAACTAGAGACCTAGGGGAATCCAAGATGGGGTGACTTGTGTGGCTCGGACCAGGTTCTGTTACCCAGAATCCTTTGCAAACCTCAAAATTTGGCTAAAAAAACACATGTTCCTCACATTTCTGTGGCAGAAAGTTCTGGAATCTGAGAGGAGCCACAAATTTCGTTCCACCCAGCGCTCCCCCACGTCTCCCGATAAAAATGATACCTCACTTGTGTGGGTAGGCCTAGCGCCCGCGACAGGAAACGCCCCAAAAAGAGCAACGTGGACTCATCCAAATTTTTGAAGGAAAACAGAGGTGTTTTTTGCAAAGTGCCTACCTGTAGATTTTGGCCTGTAGCTCAGCCGCCACCTAGGGAAACCTACCAAACCTGTGCATCTCTGAAAACTAGAGACCTAGGAGAATCCAAGATGGGGTGACTTGTGTGGCTCGGACCAGGTTCTGTTACCCAGAATCCTTTGCAAACCTCAAAATTTGGCTAAAAAAACACATGTTCCTCACATTTCTGTGGCAGAAAGTTCTGGAATCTGAGGGGAGCCACAAATTTCCTTCCACCCAGCGTTCCCCTACGTCTCCCGATAAAAATTATACCTCACTTGTGTGGGTAGGCCTAGCGCCCGCAACAGGAAATGCCCCAAAGCGCAACGTGGACTCATCCAAATTTTTGAAGGAAAACAGAGGTGTTTTTTGCAAAGTGCCTACCAGTAGATTTTGGCCTGTAGCTCAGCCGCCACCTAGGGAAACCTACCAAACCTGTGCATTTCTGAAAACTAGAGACCTAGGGGAATCCAAGATGGGGTGACTTGTGTGGCTCGGACCAGGTTCTGCTACCCAGAATCCTTTGCAAACCTCAAAATTTGGCTAAAAAAACACATGTTCCTCACATTTCTGTGGCAGAAAGTTCTGGAATCTGAGAGGAGCCACAAATTTCCTTCTACCCAGCGTTCCCCCACGTCTCCCGATAAAAATGATACCTCACTTGTGTGGGTAGGCCTAGCGCCCGCGACAGGAAACGCCCCAAAGCACAACGTGGACACATCCAAATTTTTGAAGGAAAACAGAGGTGTTTTTTGCAAAGTGCCTACCTGTAGATTTTGGCCTGTAGCTCAGCCACCACCTAGGGAAACCTACCAAACCTGTGCATTTCTGAAAACTAGAGACCTAGGGGAATCCAAGATGGGGTGACTTGTGTGGCTCGGACCAGGTTCTGTTACCCAGAATCCTTTGCAAACCTCAAAATTTGCCTAAAAAAACACATGTTCCTCACATTTCTGTGGCAGAAAGTTCTGGAATCTGAGAGGAGCCACAAATTTCATTCCACCCAGCGTTCCCCCACGTCTCCCGATAAAAAAGATACCTCACTTGTGTGGGTAGGCCTAGCGCCCGCAACAGGAAATGCCCCAAAGCGCAACGTGGACTCATCCAAATTTTTGAAGGAAAACAGAGGTGTTTTTTGCAAAGTGCCTACCTGTAGATTTAGGCCTGTAGCTCATCCGCCACCTAGGGAAACCTACCAAACCTGTGCATTTCTGAAAACTAGAGACCTAGGGGAATCCAAGATGGGGTGACTTGTGTTACTCGGACCAGGTTCTGTTACCCAGAATCCTTTGCAAACTTCAAAATTTGGCTAAAAAAACACATGTTCCTCACATTTCTGTGGCAGAATGTTCTGGAATCTGAGCGGAGCCACAAATTTCCTTCCAGCCAGCGTTCCCCCACTTCTCCCGATAAAAATGATACCTCACTTGTGTGGGTAGACCTAGCGCCCGCGACGGGAAACGCCCCAAAGCGCAACGTGAACACATCCAAATTTTTGAAGGAAAACATAGGTGTTTTTTGCAAAGTGCCTACCTGTAGATTTTGGCCTGTAGCTCAGCCGCCACCTAGGGAAACCCACCAAACCTGTGCATTTCTAAAAACTAGAGACCTAGGGGAATCCAAGATGGGGTGACTTGTGTGGCTCGGACCAGGTTCTGTTACCCAGAATCCTTTGCAAACCCCAAAATTTGGCTAAAAAAACACATGTTCCTCACATTTCAGTGGCAGAAAGTTCTGGAATCTGAGAGGAGCCACAAATTTCCTTCCACCCAGCGTTCCCCCACGTCTCCCGATAAAAATTATACCTCACTTGTGTGGGTAGGCCTAGCGCCCGCAACAGGAAATGCCCCAAAGCGCAAAGTGGACTCATCCAAATTTTTGAAGGAAAACAGAGGTGTTTTTTGCAAAGTGCCTACCAGTAGATTTTGGCCTGTAGCTCAGCCGCCACCTAGGGAAACCTACCAAACCTGTGCATTTCTGAAAACTAGAGACCTAGGGGAATCCAAGATGGGGTGACTTGTGTGGCTCGGACCAGGTTCTGTTACCCAGAATCCTTTGCAAACCTCAAAATTTGGCTAAAAAAACACATGTTCCTCACATTTCTGTGGCAGAAAGTTCTGGAATCTGAGAGCAGCCACAAATTTCCTTCCACCCAGCGTTCCCCCACGTCTCCCGATAAAAATGATACCTCACTTGTGTGGGAAGGCCTAGCGCCCGCGACAGGAAACGCCCCAAAGAGCAACGTGGACTCATCCAAATTTTTGAAGGAAAACAGAGGTGTTTTTTGCAAAGTGCCTACCTGTAGATTTTGGCCTGTAGCTCAGCCGCCACCTAGGGAAACCTACCAAACCTGTGCATCTCTGAAAACTAGAGACCTAGGGGAATCCAAGATGGGGTGACTTGTGTGGCTCGGACTAGGTTCTGTTACCCAGAATCCTTTGCAAACCTCAAAATTTGGCTAAAAAAACACATGTTCCTCACATTTCTGTGGCAGAAAGTTCTGGAATCTGAGGGGAGCCACAAATTTCCTTCTACCTAGCGTTCCCCCACGTCTCCCGATAAAAATGATACCTCACTTGTGTGGGTAGGCCTAGCGCCCGCGACAGGAAACGCCCCAAAGCGCAACGTGGACACATCCAAATTTTTGAAGGAAAACAGAGGTGTTTTTTGCAAAGTGCCTACCTGTAGATTTTGGCCTGTAGCTCAGCCGCCACCTAGGGAAAACTACCAAACCTGTGCATTTCTGAAAACTAGAGACCTAGGGGAATCCAAGATGGGGTGACTTGTGTGGCTCGGACCAGGTTCTGTTACCCAGAATCCTTTGCAAACCTCAAAATTTGGCTAAAAAAACACATGTTCCTCACATTTCTGTGGCAGAAAGTTCTGGAATCTGAGAGGAGCCACAAATTTCATTCCACCCAGCGTTCCCCCACGTCTCCCGATAAAAATGATACCTCACTTGTGTGGGTAGGCCTAGCGCCCGCAACAGGAAATGCCCCAAAGCGCAACGTGGACTCATCCAAATTTTTGAAGGAAAACAGAGGTGTTTTTTACAAAGTGCCTACCTGTAGATTTTGGCCTGTAGCTCAGCCGCCACCTAGGGAAACCTACCAAACCTGTGCATTTCTGAAAACTAGAGACCTAGGGGAATCCAAGATGGGGTGACTTGTGTGGCTCGGACCAGGTTCTGTTACCCAGAATCCTTTGCAAACCTCAAAATTTGTCTAAAAAAACACATGTTCCTCACATTTCTGTGGCAGAAAGTTCTGGAATCTGAGAGGAGTCACAAATTTCCTTCTACCCAGCGTTCCCCTATGTCTCCCGATAAAAATGATACCTCACTTGTGTGGGTAGGCCTAGTGCCCGAGACAGGAAACGCCCCAAAGCGCAACGTGGACTCATCCAAATTTTTGAAGGAAAACAGAGGTGTTTTTTGCAAAGTGCCTACCTGTAGATTTTGGCCTGTAGCTCAGCTGCCACCTAGGGAAACCTACCAAACCTGTGCATTTCTGAAAACTAGAGATCTAGGGGAATCCAAGATGTGGTGACTTGTGTGGCTCGGACCAGGTTCTGTTACCCAGAATCCTTTGCAAACCTCAAAATTTGGCTAAAAAAACACATGTTCCTCATATTTCTGTGGCAGAAAGTTCTGGAATCTGAGAGGAGCCACAAATTTCCTTCCACCCAGCGTTCCCCCATGTCTCCCGATTAAAATGATACCTCACTTGTGTGGGTAGGCCTAGCGCCCGCTACAGGAAACGCCCCAAAGAGCAACGTGGACTCATCCAAATTTGTGAAGGAAAACAGAGGTGTTTTTTGCAAAGTGCCTACCTGCAGATTTTGGCCTGTAATTCAGCCGACACCTAGGGAAACCTACCAAACCTGTGCATTTCTGAAAACTAGAGACCTAGGGGAATCCAAGATGGGGTGACTTGTGTGGCTCGGACCAGGTTCTGTTACCCAGAATCCTTTGCAAACCTCAAAATTTGGCTAAAAAAACACATGTTCCTCACATTTCTGTGGCAGAAAGTTCTGGAATCTGAGAGGAGCCACAAATTTCCTTCCACTCAGCGTTCCCCCACGTCTCCCAATAAAAATGATACCTCACTTGTGTGGGTAGGCCTAGTGCCCGCGACAGGAAACGCCCCAAAGCGCAACGTGGACTCATCCAAATTTTTGAAGGAAAACAGAGGTGTTTTTTGCAAAGTGCCTACCTGTAGATTTTGGCCTGTAGCTCAGCCGCCACCTAGGGAAACCTACCAAACCTGTGCATTTCTGAAAACTAGAGATCGAGGGGAATCCAAGATGGGGTGACTTGTGTGGCTCGGACCAGGTTCTGCTACCCAGAATCCTTTGCAAACCTCAAAATTTGGCTAAAAAAACACATGTTCCTCACATTTCTGTGGCAGAAAGTTCTGGAATCTGAGAGGAGCCACAAATTTCCTTCCACCCAGCGTTCCGCCACGTCTCCCGATAAAAATGATACCTCACTTGTGTGGTTAGGCCTAGCGCCCGCGACAGGAAACGCCCCAAAAAGAACAACTTGAACTCATCCAAATTTTTGAAGGAAAACAGAGGTGTTTTTTGCAAAGTGCCTACCTGTAGATTTTGGCCTGTAGCTCAGCCGCCACCTAGGGAAACCTACCAAACCTGTGCATCTCTGAAAACTAGAGACCTAGGAGAATCCAAGATGGGGTGACTTGTGTGGCTCGGACTAGGTTCTGTTACCCAGAATCCTTTGCAAACCTAAAAATATGGCTAAAAAAAAACATGTTCCTCACATTTCTGTGGCAGAAAGTTCTGGAATCTGAGAGGAGCCACAAATTTCCTTCTACCCAGCGTTCCCCCACGTCTCCCGATAAAAATGATACCTCACTTGTGTGGGTAGGCCTAGCGCCCGCGACAGGAAACGCCCCAAAGCACAACGTGGACACATCCAAATTTTTGAAGGAAAACAGAGGTGTTTTTTGCAAAGTGCCTACCTGTAGATTTTGGCCTGTAGCTCAGCCACCACCTAGGGAAACCTACCAAACCTGTGCATTTCTGAAAACTAGAGACCTAGGGGAATCCAAGATGGGGTGACTTGTGTGGCTCGGACCAGGTTCTGTTACCCAGAATCCTTTGCAAACCTCAAAATTTGCCTAAAAAAACACATGTTCCTCACATTTCTGTGGCAGAAAGTTCTGGAATCTGAGAGGAGCCACAAATTTCATTCCACCCAGCGTTCCCCCACATCTCCCGATAAAAAAGATACCTCACTTGTGTGGGTAGGCCTAGCGCCCGCAACAGGAAATGCCCCAAAGCGCAACGTGGACTCATCCAAATTTTTGAAGGAAAACAGAGGTGTTTTTTGCAAAGTGCCTACCTGTAGATTTAGGCCTGTAGCTCATCCGCCACCTAGGGAAACCTACCAAACCTGTGCATTTCTGAAAACTAGAGACCTAGGGGAATCCAAGATGGGGTGACTTGTGTTACTCCGACCAGGTTCTGTTACCCAGAATCCTTTGCAAACTTCAAAATTTGGCTAAAAAAACACATGTTCCTCACATTTCTGTGGCAGAATGTTCTGGAATCTGAGGGGAGCCACAAATTTCCTTCTACCCAGCGTTCCCCCACGTCTCCCGATAAAAATGATACCTCACTTGTGTGGGTAGGCCTAGCGCCCGCGACAGGAAATGCCCCAAAGCGCAACGTGGACACATCCAAATTTTTGAAGGAAATCAGAGGTGTTTTTTGCAAAGTGCCTACCTGTAGATTTTGGCCTGTAGCTCAGCCGCCACCTAGGGAAAACTACCAAACCTGTGCATTTCTGAAAACTAGAGACCTAGGGGAATCCAAGATGGGGTGACTTGTGTGGCTCGGACCAGGTTCTGTTACCCAGAATCCTTTGCAAACCTCAAAATTTGGCTAAAAAAACACATGTTCCTCATATTTCTGTGGCAGAAAGTTCTGGAATCTGAGAGGAGCCACAAATTTCCTTCCACCCAGCGTTCCCCCATGTCTCCCGATAAAAATGATACCTCACTTGTGTGGGTAGGCCTAGCGCCCGCTACAGGAAACGCCCCAAAGAGCAACGTGGACTCATCCAAATTTGTGAAGGAAAACAGAGGTGTTTTTTGCAAAGTGCCTACCTGCAGATTTTGGCCTGTAATTCAGCCGTCACTTAGGGAAACCTACCAAACCTGTGCATTTCTGAAAACTAGAGACCTAGGGGAATCCAAGATGGGGTGACTTGTGTGGCTCGGACCAGGTTCTGTTACCCAGAATCCTTTGCAAACCTCAAAATTTGATTAAAAAAACACATGTTCCTCACATTTCTGTGGCAGAAAGTTCTGGAATCTGAGAGGAGCCACAAATTTCCTTCCACTCAGCGTTCCCCCACGTCTCCCGATAAAAATGATACCTTACTTGTGTGGGTAGGCCTAGTGCCCGCGACAGGAAACGCCCCAAAGCGCAACGTGGACTCATCCAAATTTTTGAAGGAAAACAGAGGTGTTTTTTGCAAAGTGCCTACCTGTAGATTTTGGCCTGTAGCTCAGCCGCCACCTAGGGAAACCTACCAAACCTGTGCATTTCTGAAAACTAGAGATCTAGGGGAATCCAATATGGGGTGACTTGTGTGGCTCGGACCAGGTTCTGCTACCCAGAATCCTTTGCAAACCTCAAAATTTGGCTAAAAAAACACATGTTCCTCACATTTCTGTGGCAGAAAGTTCTGGAATCTGAGAGGAGCCACAAATTTCCTTCCACCCAGCGTTCCCCCACGTCTCCCGATAAAAATGATACCTCACTTGTGTGGTTAGGCCTAGCGCCCGCAACAGGAAACGCCCCAAAAAGAACAACTTGGACTCATCCAAATTTTTGAAGGAAAACAGAGGTGTTTTTTGCAAAGTGCCTACCTGTAGATTTTGGCCTGTAGCTCAGCCGCCACCTAGGGAAACCTACCAAACCTGTGCATCTCTGAAAACTAGAGACCTAGGAGAATCCAAGATGGGGTGACTTGTGTGACTCGGACTAGGTTCTGTTACCCAGAATCCTTTGCAAACCTCAAAATATGGCTAAAAAAAAACATGTTCCTCACATTTCTGTGGCAGAAAGTTCTGGAATCTGAGAGGAGCCACAAATTTCCTTCTACCCAGCGTTCCCCCACGTCTCCCGATAAAAATTATACCTCACTTGTGTGGGTAGGCCTAGCGCCCGCGACAGGAAACGCCCCAAAGCACAACGTGGACACATCCAAATTTTTGAAGGAAAACAGAGGTGTTTTTTGCAAAGTGCCTACCTGTAGATTTTGGCCTGTAGCTCAGCCACCACCTAGGGAAACCTACCAAACCTGTGCATTTCTGAAAACTAGAGACCTAGGGGAATCCAAGATGGGGTGACTTGTGTGGCTCGGACCAGGTTCTGTTACCCAGAATCCTTTGCAAACCTCAAAATTTGCCTAAAAAAACAAATGTTCCTCACATTTCTGTGGCAGAAAGTTCTGGAATCTGAGAGAGCCACAAATTTCTTTCCACCCAGCGTTCCCCTACATCTCCCGATAAAAAAGATACCTCACTTGTGTGGGTAGGCCTAGCGCCCGCAACAGGAAATGCCCCAAAGCGCAATGTGGACTCATCCAAATTTTTGAAGGAAAACAGAGGTGTTTTTTGCAAAGTGCCTACCTGTAGATTTAGGCCTGTAGCTCATCCGCCACCTAGGGAAACCTACCAAACCTGTGCATTTCTGAAAACTAGAGACCTAGGGGAATCCAAGATGGGGTGACTTGTGTTACTCGGACCAGGATCTGTTACCCAGAATCCTTTGCAAACTTCAAAATTTGGCTAAAAAAACACATGTTCCTCACATTTCTGTGGCAGAATGTTCTGGAATCTGAGCGGAGCCACAAATTTCCTTCCAGCCAGCGTTCCCCCACTTCTCCCGATAAAAATGATACCTCACTTGTGTGGGTAGACCTAGCGCCCGCGACAGGAAACGCCCCAAAGCGCAACGTGAACACATCCAAATTTTTGAAGGAAAACATAGGTGTTTTTTGCAAAGTGCCTACCTGTAGATTTTGGCCTGTAGCTCAGCCGCCACCTAGGGAAACCTACCAAACCTGTGCATTTCTAAAAACTAGAGACCTAGGGGAATCCAAGATGGGGTGACTTGTGTGGCTCGGACCAGGTTCTGTTACCCAGAATCCTTTGCAAACCTCAAAATTTGGCTAAAAAAACACATGTTCCTCACATTTCTGTGGCAGAAAGTTCTGGAATCTGAGAGGAGCCACAAATTTCCTTCCACCCAGCGTTCCCCCACGTCTCCCGATAAAAATTATACCTCACTTGTGTGGGTAGGCCTAGCGCCCGCAACAGGAAATGCCCCAAAGCGCAACGTGGACTCATCCAAATTTTTGAAGGAAAACAGAGGTGTTTTTTGCAAAGTGCCTACCAGTAGATTTTGGCCTGTAGCTCAGCCGCCACCTAGGGAAACCTACCAAACCTGTGCATTTCTGAAAACTAGAGACCTAGGGGAATCCAAGATGGGGTGACTTGTGTGGCTCGGACCAGGTTCTGTTACCCAGAATCCTTTGCAAACCTCAAAATTTGGCGAAAAAAACACATGTTCCTCACATTTCTGTGGCAGAAAGTTCTGGAATCTGAGAGGAGCCACAAATTTCCTTCCACTCAGCGTTCCCCCACGTCTCCCGATAAAAATGATACCTCACTTGTGTGGGTAGGCCTAGTGCCCGCGACAGGAAATGCCCCAAAGCGCAACGTGGACTCATCCAAATTTTTGAAGGAAAACAGAGGTGTTTTTTGCAAAGTGCCTACCTGTAGATTTTGGCCTGTAGCTCAGCCGCCACCTAGGGAAACCTACCAAACCTGTGCATTTCTGAAAACTAGAGATCTAGGGGAATCCAAGATGGGGTGACTTGTGTGGCTCGGACCAGATTCTGCTACCCAGAATCCTTTGCAAACCTCAAAATTTGGCTAAAAAAACACATGTTCCTCACATTTCTGTGGCAGAAAGTTCTGGAATCTGAGAGGAGCCACAAATTTCCTTCCACCCAGCGTTCCCCCACGTCTCCCGATAAAAATGATACCTCACTTGTGTGGGTAGGCCTAGCGCCCGCGACAGGAAACGCCCCAAAGAGCAACGTGGACTCATCCAAATTTTTGAAGGAAAACAGAGGTGTTTTTTGCAAAGTGCCTACCTGTAGATTTTGGCCTGTAGCTCAGCCGCCACCTAGGGAAACCTACCAAACCTGTGCATCTCTTAAAACTAGAGACCTAGGGGAATCCAAGATGGGGTGACTTGTGTGGCTCGGACTAGGTTCTGTTACCCAGAATCCTTTGCAAACCTCAAAATTTGGCTAAAAAAACACATGTTCCTCACATTTCTGTGGCAGAAAGTTCTGGAATCTGAGGGGAGCCACAAATTTCCTTCTACCCAGCGTTCCCCCACGTCTCCCGATAAAAATGATACCTCACTTGTGCGGGTAGGCCTAGCGCCCGCGACAGGAAACGCCCCAAAGCGCAACGTGGACACATCCAAATTTTTGAAGGAAAACAGAGGTGTTTTTTGCAAAGTGCCTACCTGTAGATTTTGGCCTGTAGCTCAGCCGCCACCTAGGGAAACCTACCAAACCTGTGCATTTCTGAAAACTAGAGATCTAGGGGAATCCAAGATGGGGTGACTTGTGTGGCTCGGACCAGGTTCTGCTACCCAGAATCCTTTGCAAACCTCAAAATTTGGCTAAAAAAACACATGTTCCTCACATTTCTGTGGCAGAAAGTTCTGGAATCTGAGAGGAGCCACAAATTTCCTTCCACCCAGCGTTCCCCCACGTCTCCCGATAAAAATGATACCTCACTTGTGTGGGTAGGCCTAGCGCCCGCGACAGGAAACGCCCCAAAGAGCAACGTGGACTCATCCAAATTTTTGAAGGAAAACAGAGGTGTTTTTTGCAAAGTGCCTACCTGTAGATTTTGGCCTGTAGCTCAGCCGCCACCTAGGGAAACCTACCAAACCTGTGCATCTCTTAAAACTAGAGACCTAGGGGAATCCAAGATGGGGTGACTTGTGTGGCTCGGACTAGGTTCTGTTACCCAGAATCCTTTGCAAACCTCAAAATTTGGCTAAAAAAACACATGTTCCTCACATTTCTGTGGCAGAAAGTTCTGGAATCTGAGGGGAGCCACAAATTTCCTTCTACCCAGCGTTCCCCCACGTCTCCCGATAAAAATGATACCTCACTTGTGCGGGTAGGCCTAGCGCCTGCGACAGGAAACGCCCCAAAGCGCAACGTGGACACATCCAAATTTTTGAAGGAAAACAGAGGTGTTTTTTGCAAAGTGCCTACCTGTAGATTTTGGCCTGTAGCTCAGCCGCCACCTAGGGAAAACTACCAAACCTGTGCATTTCTGAAAACTAGAGACCTAGGGGAATCCAAGATGGGGTGACTTGTGTGGCTCGGACCAGGTTCTGTTACCCAGAATCCTTTGCAAACCTCAAAATTTGGCTAAAAAAACACATGTTCCTCACATTTCTGTGGCAGAAAGTTCTGGAATCTGAGAGGAGCCACAAATTTCATTCCACCCAGCTTTCCCCCACGTCTCCCGATAAAAATGATACCTCACTTGTGTGGGTAGGCCTAGCGCCTGCAACAGGAAATGCCCCAAAGCGCAACGTGGACTCATCCAAATTTTTGAAGGAAAACAGAGGTGTTTTTTGCAAAGTGCCTACCTGTAGATTTTGGCCTGTAGCTCAGCCGCCACCTAGGGAAACCTACCAAACCTGTGCATTTCTGAAAACTAGAGACCTAGGAGAGTCCAAGATGGGGTGACTTGTGTTACTCGGACCAGGTTCTGTTACCCAGAATCCTTTGCAAACTTCAAAATTTGGCTAAAAAAACACATGTTCCTCACATTTCTGTGGCAGAATGTTCTGGAATCTGAGCGGAGCCACAAATTTCCTTCCAGCCAGCGTTCCCCCACTTCTCCTGATAAAAATGATACCTCACTTGTGTGGGTAGACCTAGCGCCCGCGACAGGAAACGCCCCAAAGCGCAACGTGAACACATCCAAATTTTTGAAGGAAAACATAGGTGTTTTTTGCAAAGTGCCTACCTGTAGATTTTGGCCTGTAGCTCAGCCGCCACCTACGGAAACCTACCAAACCTGTGCATTTCTGAAAACTAGAGACCTAGGGGAATCCAAGATGGGGTGACTTGTGTGGCTCGGACCAGGTTCTGTTACCCAGAATCCTTTGTAAACCTCAAAATTTGGCTAAAAAAACACATGTTCCTCACATTTCTGTGGCAGAAAGTTCTGGAATCTGAGAGGAGCCACAAATTTCTTTCCACCCAGCGTTCCCCCACGTCTCCCGATAAAAATGATACCTCACTTGTGTGGGTAGGCCTAGCGCCCGCGACAGGAAACGCCCCAAAGCGCAACGTGGACACATCCAAATTTTTGAAGGAAAACAGAGGTGTTTTTTGCAAAGTGACTACCTGTAGATTTTGGCCTGTAGCACAGCCGCCACCTAGGGAAACCTACCAAACCTGTGCATTTCTGAAAACTAGAGACCTAGGGGAATCCAAGATGGGGTGACTTGTGTGGCTCGGACCAGGTTCTGTTACCCAGAATCCTTTGCAAACATCAAAATTTGGCTAAAAAAACACATGTTCCTCACATTTCTGTGGCAGAAAGTTCTGGAATCTGAGAGGAGCCACAAATGTCCTTCCACCCAGCGTTCCCCCACGTCTCCCGATAAAAATGATACCTCACTTGTGTGGGTAGGCCTAGCGCCCGCGACAGGAAACGCCCCAAAGCGCAACGTGGACTCATCCAAATTTTTGAAGGAAAACAGAGGTGTTGTTTGCAAAGTGCCTACCTGTAGATTTTGGCCTGTAGCTCAGCCGCCACCTAGGGAAACCTACCAAACCTGTGCATTTCTGAACACTAGAGATCTAGGGGAATCCAAGATGGGGTGACTTGTGTGGCTCGGACCATGTTCTGCTACCCAGAATCCTTTGCAAACCTCAAAATTTGGCTAAAAAAACACATGTTCCTCACATTTCTGTGGCAGAAAGTTCTGGAATCTGAGAGGAGCCACAAATTTCCTTCCACCCAGCGTTCCCCCACGTCTCCCGATAAAAATGATACCTCACTTGTGTGGGTAGGCCTAGCGCCCGCGACAGGAAACGCCCCAAAGAGCAACGTGGACTCATCAAAATTTTTGAAGGAAAACAGAGGTGTTTTTTGCAAAGTGCCTACCTGTAGATTTTGGCCTGTAGCTCAGCCGCCACCTAGGGAAACCTACCAAACCTGTGCATCTCTGA
The DNA here is from genome assembly GCF_031143425.1 of Pleurodeles waltl. Classification (NCBI taxonomy): domain Eukaryota; kingdom Metazoa; phylum Chordata; class Amphibia; order Caudata; family Salamandridae; genus Pleurodeles; species Pleurodeles waltl. The sequence goes on along the minus strand of NC_090444.1, from coordinate 1,679,642,299 downwards.
AAACTAGAGACCTAGGGGAATCCAAGATGGGGTGACTTGTGTGGCTCGGACTAGGTTCTGTTACCCAGAATCCTTTGCAAACCTCAAAATATGGCTAAAAAAACACATGTTCCTCACATTTCTGTGGCAGAAAGTTCTGGAATCTGAGTGGAGCCACAAATTTCCTTCCACCCAGCGTTCCCCCAAGTCTCCCGATAAAAATGATACCTCACTTGTGTGGGTGGGCCAGGTGCCTGCAACAGAATAAGCCCAAAACTTGTAGAGATAGAGGGGATAGCACAGCAAGTTTATAAGGACATATTCTTTTATACATCTTTAGACTGACTCTGCTTTGGGGACCCACATAAGTGAGGTGTGATTTTACTTGGGAGACTGAGGGGAACACTGGGGAGTAGGAATTTTGTGCTGGAGTGGTGATCCTACGAAGAAAAGTCAGGAAAATATGCTTTTTTAAGCAAATTTTGAGGTTTACAGGAGTCTGGGTAAGAAAATGTTGGGGGATCCACGCAAGCCACACCTCCCTGGACTCCTTGGGGTGTCTAGTTTAAAAAAATGTCTGGGTTTGGTATGTTTCCCTAGATGAAGGCCGCACACAGGACCAATAACATAGGTGCCCTCTCCCCCCCAAACACACGTAGTTTTGTAATATATCGTTTTGATGTGCCCACATACGTCTGTGATGTGCCAAACACTAAAATTTTGAAAAGAAACACACTTAGGTTATGTGAAAAAGATCCCTCACCCACCAACCAAGTTGGTGGCATGCTTCATCATCGGGGTCCCACCTGAGGCACCTAGCGTGTCACAGGTGTGCTGCAACGCCTTATTACAGCGGAACAGGTTTTGTCATTTTTACCACACATACTGGTTGGATTTGGCACGAGGGTGAGTGATGGTTCAGTGGATCAAATTTTACTAACAAGAGCTTTCACAAAAATGAAATGTACTGTTAGTAACTGAAAGGCAAAAAACTGAACCAATGACTCACAGCTCGTGAGCTGTAAGGCCGCGACAAGGCACCAACCGCTTTACAGTCCATTCACACAACTTTCATACATGACACACACAAGGCCATTCACACCGCCAGCCACGGGCCCAGCACATTACAACACTCACATCGACAGACAGCGCCACTCAAGGGCCCATCACTTACATACGCCCACATGCCTGATACAACAATCATACCAGCTGATGGGAGTATGTGGAATGGTGTTTGGCTGGCAGTGTGTTGCAGTAGCCAACAGCAAGTCAATATGTACACTCTCAGCCAAGCCCCACTCCACACACAATGGCATATTTTTTATTTATTTTTAAACAGAGGAACCCCTAACTAAGTAGAAAGAATTACAAAACTACAAACACAAAAGCTCCAAATAAGAACATGACAGAAATGCTAACCATGAAACTAAACACATGAAAATACAAAACAGACATGAGTTTACACTCATGGTTGTTCCCAGAAATTCTTCTGGGTGTGGTAATTCTTAAAACAACCACCGACACACAGCCCAGGCTTTGAAGGACAATCTGGGCAGTACATTCGAGTCTCCCTCCGGATACCTCTTCAAAAACACACTCTACATTTCTTAGCTGGAAAGTCTTTTTTGGGTGTGGGAGGAATGTGCTCAGCAAAGTGGCGATCTTTCAATCTAGCCACATCCTCCACCACTGCTTCTCAAGGAACTCTGGCCTGTTCCACCACAATAAGGCTCTCTATCACTGACTCCTGAAATTTCACAAATGTCATCTTTGACTCTGGAGACCTATCCCTAAACACAATAAAAGCATTGAAGGTTGCTAAGTGGAAGAGGTGAAGTGCTAACTTCTTATACCAAACGTAAGACTTACGAATAGCAGTATAAGGTTCTAACCTCTGGTCAACTCTATCTACACCTCCCATGTGCTTATTATAATCTAAAATGCACATAGGTTTGTGCACTTCAGCAACCTGGCCCCAAACAGTCACAGGGGAAGCACTCTCATCATGGATGGTACTTAGCATGTAGACATCCCTCTTGTCTGAAAATTTCAAAGCTAGCAGCTCCTCGTTCCGCAAGGCACAGCACTGTCCCCTCTCAAGTTTTTTACAGACAAGCTCCCTTGGATAGCCTTTCCGGTTAGAACGGATTGTGCCACAAGCAACTGTGTCCACTCTAAACAATTCCTTGAACAACTGCACACCAGTGTAGAAGTTATCTACATACAAATGGTGACCTTTGTTGAACAGTCGTCTACCAAGATCCCACACAATTTTCTCAGTAACTCCAAAAGTGGGAGGACAACCAGGGGGGTCAATATTGGAATCCCTACCAGTGTACACACGAAAACTATACACATATCCTGTCCTACTTTCAGACAGCATATACAATTTAATTCCATATCGTGCCCTTTTGCTAGGAATGTACTGCCTAAAAACCAAACGACCCTTGAAGAGGACCAAAGACTCGTCCACACTTAACTCTTTGCCTGGAACATAGACCTCCGAAAACCGATCTACAAAATGATCATGGACTGGCCTAATCTTAAAAAGACAGTCAGAATCTGGGTGATCTCGTTGCAAGGCTAATGCATTGTCAACAAAATGCAGCATCCTAAGAAGAAACAAATACCGATTACGACTCATGGTCGCTGGAAATATAGCTGTTGCCATCAAGGGACTAGTAGACCAATAAGAAGCCAGTGACGGCTTCCTTATCAACCCCATCAAAAAAGTCAAGCCCAAAAACTTTTTTATCTCCTCCAAATTTGTGGGAATCCACTGGGCAGCTCTAGAATGTAGCCTAAGTCTAGCAGCGTTGTCCCTCAAATGCTGCTCCGCATACAAATTAGTCTGCTCAACAATCTCTTCCAAAAACATATCATCCATGAATAACTCAAAGAAATTGATAGGCAAAAAGTTCTCTGTATTGGCGTTACACCCCGGGAGACCAGTAAAGGCAGGCAACTCTGGCTGCTCCATGTTTGGGGCAACCCAGACATCAGGTCTTATAATGGGAAACCTTTCAGCCCCAGGTTGCTGCACTATTGGCACATCAATGTCCTCCTCTAAAACAGGCCCTTCATCTGCACTGAGTGTGGCTTCATCATCAGAAGATTCCCCTCCAACAGAAACATCACTGCCAGAATCTCTGACTTCTTCCTCTGCCTCAGATGCAGAGTCTGTCTCATAGTCATGATCAGACTGTGACTCAAAAAGCATACCAACCACCTGCTGAGCGGTCATCCTGCGGCTAGCCATGATCTCTCCTGCTAAAATTAACTGGACAAAGTCACCACCAACAACCAGCACTGTGTAAGACAAGTAACAAAGTGTAGCTTTGTTAGTAAGAGTTATAAACTCACAAACTATACCGCTCACTTGCCTGAAAAAGCTTGATTCACCAGCAACTACACAGCAATCACCAATGATATCCCACTAAAAATAAAGAAAGAAAGGCAAATTAGAAATAAGACAAAACAAATATCATTGTGCACAAACCTAAGGACAATTTCACACACAATCCTGCATTTAGTACACCCCCTACAAACATGTCATTCATGCATGGCAACAATACTCCTTTGAAGTAAATAGTTTTTACTTACCTAAAACATGCAACTGTGCAAACTGCAGGTCAACCACCGCCAAAACCACAAGGAGCCACAGCAAATAAAGCAAAAGCTTTGAACTAGAACAAAAAGGAGGAAAACATTTTTTATCACAAATGCAAAGACTTCTTCAGTTGACAAACACCCCACCATCAAACATTTAGAAATTGGTGCCTAAGTAGATTCTGCCATAGGGGCAGATGGGCCTACTAAAAAAATAGGCCTGTCTGCCCCAAGGAAGCCAGAAAATACCTTTAGTAGTGTGTCCCCATAGAGAGTGACCCTTGCCAAAGGGGACAGCCCTCAAACAAAAAAAACCAAAAAAAGCACACACAACACTATCCCTGGTGCCTAAGTGGCTTCTGCCCCCCTTGGGGGCAGATGGGCCTAAGAAAATAGGCCCATCTGCCCCCAGGGGGTGCAGAAATGGCCAACAGGTCAATGCCCCCCTTGGGGGGGCGCCCCGTGACCAAGGGGACGCCCCCCCCACAAAAAAAAACAAATTAAAAAAAACCTGGCGTTCTAGTGGTTTCTGCCCCCCTTAGGGGCAGATCAGCCTAGAAATAATAGTCTGATCTGTCTCCAAGGGGTGCAGAAATGGCCTGGGTACATGTGCCCCCAAAGTGGGGGGCGACCCTTGCCCAAGGCCCCCCCATCCACTAACACACACACACACACACTATCCCTGGTGTCTAAGTGGCTTCTGCCCCCGTTGGGGGCAGGTGGGCCTAAAGAAATAGGCCCATCTGCCCCCAGGGGGTGCAGAAATGGCCAACAGGTCAATGCCCCCCTTGGGGGGGGCGCCCCGTGACCAAGGGGACGCCCCCCACAAAAATAAACAAATAAAAAAAATCCCTGGCGTTCTAGTGGTTTCTGCCCCCCTTGGAGACAGATCAGCCTAAAAATAATAGGCTGATCTGTCTCCAAGGGGTGCAGAATTGGCCTGGGTACATGTGCCCCCAAAGTGGGGGGCGACCTTTGCCCAAGGCCCCCCCCATCCACTAACACACACACACACACTATCCCTGGTGTCTCAGTGGCGTCTGCCCCCCTTGGGGGCAGGTGGGCCTAAACAAATAGGTCCATCTGCCCCCAGTTGGTGCAGAAATGGCCAACAGGTCAATGCCCCCCCACAAAACTAAACAAATAAAAAAAATCCCTGGCGTTCTAGTGGTTTCTGCCCCCCTTGGGGGCAGATCAGCCTAAAAATAATAGGCTGATCTGTCTCCAAGGGGTGCAGAAATGGCCTGGGTACATGTGCCCCCAAAGTGGGGGGCGACCCTTGCCCAAGGCCCCCCCCATCCACTAACACACACACACACACACTATCCCTGGCTTCTAAGTGGCTTCTGCCCCCCTTGGGGGCAGGTGGGCCTAAAGAAATAGGCCCATCTGCCCCCAGGGGGTGCAGAAATGGCCAACAGGTCAATACCCCCCTTGGGGGGGCGCCCCGTGACCAAGGGGACGCCCCCCCCCACAAAAATAAAAAAAAATTAAAAATCCCTGGCGTTCTAGTGGTTTCTGCCCCCCTTGGGGGCAGATCAGCCTAAAAATAATAGGCTGATCTCTCTCCAAGGGGTGCAGAAATGGCCTGGGTACATGTGCCCCCAAAGTGGGGGGCGACCCTTGCCCAAGGCCCCCCGCATCCACTAACACACACACACACACTATCCCTGGTGTCTAACTGGCTTCTGCCCCCAATTGGGGGGAGGTGGGCCTAACAAAATAGGCCCATCTGCTACCCAGGGGGTGCAGAAATGGCCAACAGGTCAATGCCCCCCTTGGGGGGGCGCCCCGTGACCAAGGGGACGCCCCCCCACAAAAATAAACAAATAAAAAAAATCCCTGGCGTTCTAGTGGTTTCTGCCCCCCTTGGGGGCAGATCAGCCTAAAAATAATAGGCTGATCTGTCTCCAAGGGGTGCAGAAATGGCCTGGGTACATGTGCCCCCAAAGTGGGGGGCGACCCTTGCCCAAGGCCCCCCGCATCCACTAACACACACACACACACACTATCCCTGGTGTCTAAGTGGCTTCTGCCCCCCTTGGGGGCAGGTGGGCCTAAAAAAATAGGCCCAACTGCCCCCAGGGGGTGCAGAAATGGCCAACAGGTCAATGCCCCCCCACAAAAATAAACAAATAAAAAAAATCCCTGGCGTTCTAGTGGTTTCTGCCCCCCTTGGGGGCAGATCAGCCTAAAAATAATAGGCTGATCTGTCTCCAAGGGGTGCAGAAATGGCCTGGGTACATGTGCCCCCAAAGTGGGGGGCGCCCCTTGCCCAAGGCCCCCCGCATCCACTAACACACACACACACACACACACACACACACACACACTATCCCTGGTGTCTAAGTGGCTTCTGCCCCCCTTGGGGGCAGGTGGGCCTAAAGAAATAGGCCCATCTGCCCCCAGGGGGTGTAGAAATGGCCAACAGGTCAATACCCCCCTTGGGGGGGCGCCCCGTGACCAATGGGACACCCCCCCCCACAAAAATAAACAAATAAAAAAAATCCCTGGCGTTCTAGTGGTTTCTGCCCCCCTTGGGGGCAGATCAGCCTAAAAATAATAGGCTGATCTGTCTCCATGGGGTGCAGAAATAGCCTGGGTACATGTGCCCCCAAAGTGGGGGGCGACCCTTGCCCAAGGCCCCCCCCATCCACTAACACACACACACACACACACTATCCCTGGTGTCTAAGTGGCTTCTGCCCCCCATGGGGGCAGGTGGGCCTAAAGAAATAGGCCCATCTGCCCCCAGGGGGGGCAGAAATGGCCAACAGGTCAATGCCCCCCTTGGGGGGGCGCCCCGTGCCCAAGGGGACGCCCCCCCACAAAAATAAACACATATAAATAATCCCTGGCGTTCTAGTGGTTTCTGCCCCCCTTGGGGCAGATCAGCCTAAAAATAATAGGCTGATCTGCCCTCAAGGGGGGCAGAAATGGCCCTAAAATCCATGCCCCCCAAAGGGGAGCGACCCTTGCCCAAGGGGGCGCCCCCCCATCCACTACAAACACAATCCCTGGTGCCTAAGTGGCTTCTGCCCCCTTTGGGGGCAGATGGACCTAAAGAAAATAGGCCGATCTGCCCCCAAGGCAAAAGGCCAACAGATCTCTGCCCCCTTGGGGGGGCCGCCCCTTGCCCAAGGGCCCCCCCCCCACATAAATACACATAAAAATAAAAATCCCTGGTGATCTAGTGTTTTCTGCCCCCCTTGGGGGCAGATCTGGCTGAAAAGTAGGCCAATCTGCCCCTAAGGGGGGCAGAAATGACCGTACATAATTGCCCCCTAAAGGGGAGCGACCCTTGCCCAAGGGGCCGCTCTCCGCGTGCCACAGAGTACAAATAAATACACAAAAAATAAAAGCCCTGGTGTCTAGTGGGCATTCCTGCTGCCCGATCGCAATGCGATCGGGCAGCAGGAATGCTCAAAGAGACACCGGGGGAAAGGAGAAGCCTTTCCTTTCCCCCGGTGCCTCTTTGGCCCAAACCCCCCACCCACCAGGAAGAGGAACTCACCTCTTCTCTCAACGCCGCACAGGAAGCAAATGGCTTCCTGTGCGGCGATATCCCCATAATGAAGTCAGCGCGCGATCGCGCGCTGACGTCATTATGGGGGGGTGGAGGGGTCGGGGTGGAAGGGGAAGGGCTTCCCCTTCCATCCCTGACTTTGGGGGGTAGGGAGAAGCACACAGAGGGAGCGAGAGCACTCCCTCTGGGCTGTGTGCCGAGGACGTAGTGGTTACGTCCTCGGCACAGCAGCACTGTGCCGAAGGACGTAACCACTACGTCCTCGGCACAGAAGGGGTTAAAGTAGTTAAAAATATAAATAAAAATTTAAAAAAGTATATTTAGTATTTAATTTTAAAATGTTTCATAACCTATTTTATATTTACATATAAGCTAACATGTATGGTCACATTATTTTTAAAATTCAAAACAGGTTTGGCATATTTTAGAATTGAATAATACCCATGTAGCATTTTATATATTTTTATCAAATGTTTATTTGTTTTTAATTTTATCTATTTTAAATAATTACATTTAGCATTATTTCCCTATAGGAATTTACTGAAAGTAATTACCTGCATTATTTTGAAAGAGAGGTTCTTGCAGTACTAGTAGATGGCCATGTGCAGTGCTGGACTTACTACAAAAGTGTAAATTACTACAAATGTTCAGGTTGTGAATAGTAGAAGTAAAAGTAGTAAATGTAGTCAAAAGTGTACGTTACCCTTGTGAACTGAGCCCCATATGCACTTCTGTGTAGTGCAACAATACTGATCTTTTCATGATACTTTGTTTCTAGCATGGATGAGATTGGAATCATGAAGCAAACCTTTTACATTTCCACTCACCCCAACTGGGGAGTTGAGCAGGTGGAGGACAGGAGAGCGTTAAAGCAGCTGTGTGCCAGCTGGCAGAGGTAAACATTACAGTGCGCCCGCAGACCACCACTCATCCTTTAGTACTGTGCTGCTCAGTCTTCCATATGCCAATCAGTAGCGATCTGGGCATTTCCATCATCATTCAAATTGCTTTCAAAGGATTTATGAGGGAAGAAATGACCAGGTAAAGTTTCATGGGGAGCTCCCCTATATGTCATGCAGAAGCTGGCTCCTGAGAGTAGCATGTCTAGAGACATTTCTGGTCACCTGAGAAAATAAAAGCCTTGATAGAATGCTACAATTTGGAGCTCACATGTGTTACAAGTACACTAAACAAGCATAGCTGTACTCCATCCTCACATCCCCAGAAAAGGCAGTAACATTGGCCATGTACAATAGTGTGATGGTGCGTTCCATTCATTTAATAGGTATGTGAATTACTCCGCTACTGGAGTGCATAAAACTGCATTCACATGGGGATTGGTCATGTGCATTATTGGGCCGCTACAAACAAAAGCAGCGTTTGTTGAGTATGGTTTGAACCTATTAATGCCTTCCTGCATACAGAAGGACCTTATAGTTGTTATATCATTTAAAAAAAGCCTTTTGCTTAAAATGTGTCTATGCAAGCAACTGATATTTCTTTCTAAAGGGAAAGATGTAATTTAATTTGCTGCATCAATGATAACATTAGGTACAGCTGAAGGACTGCTTACTTATTATTTCTGAAGTGAAAATGGCAAGCAGGAACATTTCCCCTTATTGCCACTCTGTGTTTGATCTGCAGAGTGCCTTGCAGTGATTCGCAGAAAATAAAGAAATTTGAACCAGTACCTGACACCACAAATGATAAGATCGCTCTATCATATGGCTCCTTTTGGACTTTTTTGCTTATGCAGGGTCATCCCCAATCTTTTTGCCTCCTGCCTCCTATTTGTTCTGACCTGTTGCTGTTGGCTTTTGAACTCTGAGCACTTTACCACTGCTAACCAGTGCTAAAGTGCATATGCTTTCTGTTTAAATTGTATGTAATTGGTTTATCCACGATTGGCATATTTGTTTTACTGTTAAGTCCCTAGTAAAGTGCACTAGAGGTGCCCAGGGCCTGTAAATTAAATGTTACTAGTGGGCCTGCAGCACTGGTTGTGCCACCCACACAAGTAACCCGGTAATCATGTCTCAGACCTGCCACTGCAGTGTCTGTGTGTGTATTTTTACACTATAAATTCGACTTGGCAAGTGTACCCACTTGCCAGGCCTAAACCTTTCCTTTTCTTACATGTAAGGCACCCCTAAGGTAGGCCCTAGGTAGCCCCAAGGGCAGAGTGCAGTGTATGGATAAGGTAGGACATATACTAATGTGGTTTATATGTCCTGACAGTGAAATACTGCCAACTTAGTTTTTCACTGTTGCAAGGCCTGTCTCTCTCATAGGATAATATGGGGGCTACCTTTAAATATGATTAAAGCGTAGATTCCCCTAGAGAGTAGATGGACATGTGGAGTTTGGGGTCCCTGAACTCACAATTTAAAAATACATATTTTAGTAAAGTTGATTTTGAGATTGTGCGTTTGAAAATGCCACTTTTAGAAAGTGAGCATTTTCTTGCTTAAACCATTCTGTGACTCTGCCTTGTTTGTGGATTCCCTGTCTGGGTCAGTTTGACAGTTGGGTTGTTGTTCACCTCACACTAGACAGTGACACAAAGGGAGCTGGGGTGTAACCTGCATTTCCTGATTAGCCATCTCTGCTAGGATGGAGGAGTGGAGTGGTCACTCTCATCTGAAAGGACTGTGCCCGCCTCTGACAATGCAGACTCTGACCCCCTGGTGTGTGTCTGAGGCCTTGCCTGGGCAAGGCAGGATTTCACAAGTAGGTGTGAGTCCCCTTTGAAAAAAGGTGACTTCAAAGACTAAAATGGCTATATGAAGGGCACCCAAATCTACAGACTTTAGAAACACTTCTGGAACCAAGAGGAACCTCTGCCTGGAGAAGAGCTGATAGCTGAGGAAGAAGTGCTGCCCTGCCTGTGTCTGTGCTTTGTGGAGCTTTCCTGCAGTTCTGCTTCTGCCAGAGTAAGAGGGCAAAGAATGGACTTTGTGTGCCTTCCATCTTGTGAAGAAATCTCCAAGGGCTTGAGTTAGAGCTTGCCTCCTGTTGTTTGAAGTCTCAGGGACAGCAAAGACTTCTCTCTGCCAGTACCTGGAGTCTCTGGAGAGACTCCTGCTCTGACAAGTGGCGCCCTATCCAGTCCCTGGGCCCTTGAAAGGAAAGCTGGTGAAAATCTAAAGAAATCGACTTCGGATGACTTCGGACCGACGCCGCTGCTGAATCCGGTGACACTGCCTGCACCCGACGCCGTGACCTTCACTGGAACGCGACGCTCTTCGCAGGCCCGGCGCCGCTGCAGCCCCGCTGAAGTCCGCGACTCCGTGGAAGTCGCCGCACCACGTCGTGACCGACGCCGCTCGAAGTGCACGGATTCAACGTTTCGCACAGACGCCGCGATCCCCGACTTATCGCATGGGCTTGTTCTCACTCTTCACCAAAGGTACTGTACTTGGGGGTCTACAAGACTCCGTGTCCGGTGCCGCTGGTGTCGGCTTGTTGGGAACGACTCCGTCATGACGCCGTGTCAACATCTCATCGAAGCATTTTTGTTTCTAAGCGCTATTTTTTTAGTTTAATCTTTAAAAATTCATAACTTGACTTGTGTATGTCAGATTTTTATCGTTTTGGTCTTGTTTTGTTTAGATAAATATTTCCTATTTTTCGAAACCGGTGTTGTGTCATTTTGTAGTGTTTTCATTAAGTTACTGTGTGTGTTGGTACAAATACTTTACACCTAGCGCTCTGAAGTTAAGCCTACTGCTCTGCCAAGCTACCAAGGGGGTAAGCAGGGGTTAGCTGAGGGTGATTCTCTTTTACCCTGACTAGAGTGAGGGTCCTTGCTTGAACAGGGGATAACCTGACTGTCAACCAAAGACCCCATTTCTAACATTGGTGATCAGCGGTTGGGATTTGGACTTGTATTTGTACTTGACATACATTAATTAAGTGTACACTACTATTTTGAGTGCAGACCACTACGTGACCACACACTACTTGTTTGGTGATCTTTTGCTTTTTCTCTTAAGGACTCCTTTTTGTTCTACTTCCATGAGTTTGCTGATCCCTTGTCTGAATCTTTTTACTTCATTGGGAACTTATTTTCTGCCTTTGGAACTTTGCACTTGTGACCATCATGTCTCAATCTGGAGATGCAACAGCTGGAGCTGTCTTTGAAATAGAGAAACTGAAGGAGTACTCAGTTACTCAGTTGAAACAGTTCCTTAAAGATCATGACTGGCCCACTGAGAGCTCCACCAGGGAGTGGGAGCTGCAAAAGGCACAGAGGGCCTGGGTGACAGTCAAGAAGGCTGGAGGGCACACAGAGGAGGAGAATGTGGGTGGGGATGTGCAGAGGATACACAGTGGTGTAGTTGAGGTACCTGTTATGCCTGGGGGGAGGGTCCCCAAGAGGGGTAGCAGGATGTCATCCAAGGGTCTGACTCCTGAAGAGTTACAGGACAGACAGGCAGAGAGGGCTCACCGGTTGAAGTTCAGGGAGTTGAGGATGCAAAGGGAGAAGGAGTTGGAAGAAAGGAGATGGGACTTAGAGATCAAAAAGAGGATTTGGGCCTATGAGCTCAAAATGAAGGAGCTGGAAGTCATGTGGGCTGAGTCCAGCTGGAATGGTGGCAGCAACAGTTTTATATCCAGTGCTGGTGAAGAAGTGCACATGCCCAGAGATGTGGTGCCCTACTTGAAGGAGGGAGTTAACACACACCAGGAGGTTCAGGGGTATGAGATAGCTCCAGTGGTGCATAGGGTCCCTGAGGTGGATTGGGGAACTGGCATGGGGAGTCATATTCCTACTGGTGGGATGGACACTCTACTGACTCTAGGTGAGAGTGACAGGGAGAGGGGTTCCCCCCAGGTAGAAGTCCTGGTTATGGAGGGTGAAGACATCCCAGAAGAGTGTGGGTTGAGTGTCAGGGACAGTCAGGTACTGTCTCACCAGTCTCAGGAGGGTGATGTGGGGTGCTTTTTCAAAGCAGAGTCACTGGATGGTTGGGTGAAGGGTACTTTGGTTAATTCATGTGAGGGGCTGAGTGATGTAATTGCTGGAGAGCATATGTCTAGTCCTTATTTTCCAGAGCTACGCCAACACCAGGTGGAGTGTGAGTTCTCTGACCCCAGTGAGCTTACAATGGAGGCAGACTTCTGGGTGAGTACCAAAGAGTCTGAAGAGGAGGCATTTGGGGGTGCTCCTGAGAGGAGTGGTCTAGGTAGTTCCCACCCAGATGAGGTAGGGAAGGATTGTAGTGTCCCAGGTAGGTCCCAGTGTAGTGGGATGGGTGAGGGACCCCATGTCCAGTCTCAGAGGAGAGGGAATGGGCTGAGGCCCAAGGTGCCCAAGATCCGGTCCCAGGTCCTGGAGGGTTCCATGAGGGAACTCCAAGAGGGAAGCCTAGCCTGTACTGTAGGGCCATCTGTTGAGGGAGACCCCACAGTGTCAGGAGAACTTGGGAGGGGGGCGGCTGTAGCCACAGTCCCACCAGTTCTGGTGTTTGGCATTACCACTCCTAGTGAGAGGGTGCAGAAGTCCAGACAGAGGGTTGAGAGGGGGTTGCGGACCCCAGTGGAGAACCTGGAGGGTCATGGGTCAGCTCTGAGAGCAGAGCCCCCCAGGAATGACCTTGGTGAGACCATTTCTGGGTTGGGGGGAATCCAGACTCTGTCAGATGGGCAGAGGTCAGGAGACCTGCGCCAGCCAGACTCTTGTGTGGCCCTTCGGGACAGTGTGTCCCTTGAGGGGGGGGTAAGTGTGCCCCCCTGGAAGTCCTGGTGTGCCAGGCAATGGTTCAACCGCAGGGTGGTGACTCTGGGTTGAATGATCAGGTTCAGGGGGTAAACTCTGACCTGATGGGGGGTAAGTGTGTTCCCAAGGAAGTCATGGTGCACCAGGCAGTGGTTCAACCGCAGGGTGGTGACTCTGGGTTGGATGACCAGGTTCAGAGGGTAAACTCTGACCTGGTGGGGGGGTAGGTATGCCCCCCAGGAAGTCCTGCGTTACCAGGCAGTGGTCCAGTCTGTGGGTACAGACCCTGGACTGGAGGATCAGGTGCAGGGGGTAAACCCTGACCTGAAGGGGTGGGCGGTTTGCCCAATCACCCCCCCTGGTGTGATTTCAAGGGGTACTCTCCCCGAGGGGGGAGGTGCAGAACCCTGAGAGTAGGGGCAGGGGAGAAAGAGCCTCACCCCTGGCCCCAGTGCAATCTAAGGGTACAGACCCTGGATTGGAAGGCCAGGTTCAGGGTGTCCCCCCTGACCTGGAGGAAGGGGCTACTGCTAACAGTGCCCCTGCCATGTTGTCTTCTCGGGGGGCCACTCCTTGTTGGGGGGTGCAGGACCCCAGAAGGGAGGGCAGGGGGAGGGAAGCCTCACCCCTGGCCCTAGTCCAACCTGAAGGTACAGACCCCAGGTTGGAGGACCAGTTGCAGGTTAACAGCCCTGCACTGGTGGAAGAATTGTGCAGGACTGCTCCTACAAGCACCCTGACAATTTTGGACTCTGGGGGTGCCGCTCCTGTGGGGAGGGTACCGAGCCCCAGAGAGGAAGACCAGTTGCAGGTTAACATCCCTGCACTGGTGGAGGAATTGTGCAGGACTGCTTCTACAAGCACCCTGACAATTTTTGACTCTAGGGGTACTGCTCCCGGAGGGAGGGTACAGAGCCCCAGAGGGGAGGACCAGGGTCAGGTTGTCATCCCTGACCTGGTGGAAGAGAGAGTGGTCAAAGGGTGCCAGGCACCTGGGGCTACCACCCCCCACTCTCCACAGTCACAGTGGTTAGAGAGGCCTGAGGTCGGGCTCTCATCCCTGACAGTTGTCTGGGGTCACTGTGGCTTGCTGTCATGGTGGACAGAGTTGCCCCTGGGGGGGGACGAGAGTCATACCCCAGGGGTGGAGTGGGAAACACCCCTGTGTTGGCCCTGGTGGTACTATCTGCCCATTGGGATACATCTGTGAGCAAAGTAAAGTTAGGTGCTGCACAGATGGTGTCTGCAGATGTGGAGAAGGGTTCCCCATGGGTTAGCTTAGTCGACCCTGAGAGTATGGACAGAGGGATCCAACTGGAGTCATGAAGGCGTAGAACTGGAACATGCCCCTGCTGTTGTGGGTCTGGGTCCTTGTTCTATCGCCCCAATCAGGGAAGTACATCAAGGTATTGATTGCTCTCCCCTGGCTTTAGGCTGGTAGGGGGTCGTGTTGGACTTTTTTGCTTATGCAGGGTCATCCCCAATCTTTTTGCCTCCTGCCTCCTATTTTTTCTGACCTGTTGCTGTTAGCTTTTGAACTCTGAGCACTTTACCACTGCTAACCAGTGCTAAAGTGCATATGCTCTCTGTGTAAATTGTATGTAATTGGTTTATCCACAATTGGCATATTTGTTTTACTGTTAAGTCCCTAGTAAAGTGCACTAGAGGTGCCCAGGGCCTGTTAATCAAATGTTACTAGTGGGCCTGCAGCACTGGTTGTGCCACCCACACAAGTAACCCAGTAATCATGTCTCAGACCTGCCACTGTAGTGTCTGTGTGTGTATTTTTACACTATAAATTCGACTTGGCAAGTGTACCCACATGCCAGGCCTAAACCTTCCCTTTTCTTACATGTAAGGCATCCCTAAGGTAGGTCCGAGGTAGCCCCAAGGGCAGGGTGCAGTGGATGGATAAGGTAGGACATATACTAATGTGGTTTATATGTCCTGTCAGCGAAATACTGCCAACTTTGTTTTTCACTGTTGCAAGGCCTGTCTCTCTCATAGGATAATATGGGGGCTACCTTTAAATATGATTAAAGCGTAGATTCCCCTAGAGAGTAGATGGACATGTGGAGTTTGGGGTCCCTGAACTCACAATTTAAAAATACATCTTTTAGTAAAGTTGATTTTGAGATTGTGCGTTTGAAAATGCCACTTTTAGAAAGTGAGCATTTTCGTGCTTAAACCATTCTGTGACTCTGCCTTGTTTGTGGATTCCCTGTCTGGGTCAGTTTGACAGTTGGGTTGTTATTCACCTCACACTAGACAGTGACACAAAGGGAGCTGGGGTGTAAACTGCATTTCCTGATTAGCCATCTCTGCTAGGAGGGAGGGGTGGAGTGGTCACTCTCATCTGAAAGGACTGTGCCCGCCTCTGACAATGCAGACTCTGACCCCATGGTGTGTGTCTGAGGCCTTGCCTGGGCAAGGCAGGATTTCACAAGTAGGTGTGAGTCCCCTTTGAAGAAAGGTGACTTCAAAGACTAAAATGGGTATAAGAAGGGCACCCAAATCTACAGACTTTAGAAACACTTCTGGAACCAAGAGGAACCTCTGCCTGGAGAAGAGCTGTGGATTCCCTGTCTGGGTCAGTTTGACAGTTGGACTGGTTGCACCTCACACTAGATAGTGACACAAAGGGAGCTGGGGTGTATTCTGCATTTCCTGATGAGCCATCTGTACTAGGAGGGAGGGGAGGAGTGGTCACTTACACCGGAAAGGGCTGTGCCTGTCCTCACACAATGCCATCTGTGACTCCCTGGTGACTGTCTGGGGCCTGGCCTGGGAAAGGCAGGATTTCACATTCAAAAGAGACTTTACTTTGAAGTACGCCTACTTCAAAGGAGAAATTGGGTATAAGAAGGGTACCCAAAACCACAGTCTTTAAATCACTTCTGGACATCAAGCGGAACCTCTGCCTGGAGAAGAGCTGAAGAGCTGAGGAGAAGTGCTGCCATGCCTGTGACTGTGCTTTGTGGAGCTATCCTTCAGTTGCTGCTTCTGTCCCTGGGCCCTTGAAAGGAAAGCTGGTGGAAATCCAAGGAAATTGACTTCGGACGACTTCGGACCGACGCCGCTGCTGAATCCGGTGACACCGCCTGCACCCGACGCCGTGACCTTCACTGGAACGCGACGCTCTTCGCAGGCCCGATGCCGCTGCAGCCCCGCTGAAGTCCACGACTCCGTGGAAGTCGCTGCACCACGTCGTGACCGACACCGCTCGAAGTGCACAGATTCAACGTTTCGCACAGACGCCGCGATCCCCGACTTCGCGCATCGGCTTGTTCTCACTCTTCACCAAAGGTACTGTACTTGGGGGTCTACACGACTCCATGTCCGGCGCGGCTGGTGTCGGCTTGTTGGGAACGACTCCGTCATGACGCCGTGTTAACATCTCATCGAAGCATTTTTGTTTCTAAGCGCTATTTTTTTTGTTTAATCTTTAAAAATTCATAACTTGACTTGTGTATGTCGGATTTTTGTCGTTTTGTTTAGATAAATATTTCCTATTTTTCTAAACCAGTGTTGTGTCATTTTGTAGTGTTTTCATTAAATCACTGTGTGTGTTGGTACAAATACTTTACACCTAGCGCTCTGAAGTTAAGCCTACTGCTCTGCCAAGCTACCAATAGGGTAAGCAGGGGTTAGCTGAGGGTGATTCTCCTTTACCCTGACTAGAGTGAGGGTCCTTGCTTGAACAGGGGGTAACCTGACTGTCAACCAAAGACCCCATTGGGGAGCTCCCTTATATGTCATGCAGATAACATTAGGTACAGCTGAAGGACTGCTTACTTATTATTTCTGAAGTGAAAATGGCAAGCAGGAACATTTCCCCTTATTGCCACTCTGTGTTTGATCTGCAGAGTGCCTTGCAGTGATTCGCAGAAAATAAAGACATTTAAAGCAGTACCTGACACCACAAATGATAAGATCGCTCTATCATATGGCTCCATTTTTAAAGATTAAAATGTGAAGCCTCCCAGAATTAGTCAGTATGATTATATGGTGGGATAAGATGCACTCACATACCTCTAGGTGACACACGATAATGACTGTCAACATGGAAAACTAAATGTATTGCCCTGAATAACTACAAGTAAGTATTCGGTCTAGGAATTAATAGCAATTTCTGAGAAACTGATATCTAAAGTAACGACAATTAAGTGCTCATGTCAAAATTGTGTTACTTTTCCAAGAGGTAATTGCATACAAACGAAAGAGTACTGTGAGGTGAAAGTGGGGAACAATTAAAAATTCTGATGGGAAGTATGGCGTTTTCACTGATACATCGAGATTCATTAAGCAATATTTAGATCAGAACATGGACAAATGATACTTTAGGAAGCAGAGTAAAATAGGGAGCATAGTATAAAACATTCTCCATTTCCGCTGCTAAAGTTTCTGTGCAGCTTACATTGAATGAATAGTTTTCTCGCGTAAGTGAATTTTTTAAAGTGGCTAGTTGTATCGCACATGGCAGCATGTGGCATCCTCTTGCATGTGTGCACCTGCTTGGATATATCACGCACCTACATTGCACCTACATTCCAAATGTGAGAGAGTTCCAGAGTGTAGGAGAGGTGATGGCTAAAAGGAGACCAGTGGCTGGCTCGGGTGTTAAAGCTTACCTCTTAATTGACCACAGCTTTGGAGGTGTTATTATTGACTAGAACACCAGATTTGGTTATGAGCTGTTGTATCCACAGACTGTCCAACACCTCAATGGTTGCCAGAAAACAGAGAACATTTTCACATTCCTGCTTGTTGTGGACATAGAGGGGGATTGCCAGGACAGCTCAGTGTCCTGTATTTCAGTCGGAGATGCAGTGAAAAGCTGAGTCTGCTTTCAGGTGTAGGCTTGTTGGCACTTGCTCGGAAGAAGGATATTACAAGTAAGCAGTGAGCAAAGGATTCTATGTCAGGACCGGAGGCGAGGATTATGCTTAACTTTCTTCACTTTATTGTAACAGCAGATTCAAAGAAAAAACGTAATAAAGTCCAAAACACACATGAAGACTACAAGTCCCATGAGTCCATAGTGTAGAGTGTGCCACAGTCCAATCACAGTACAGCACAACGTATAAATATGTATAACATCCCTTCCTGTTCCTCTTTCTTCACTGCTCGTCAGTTGAGTACTTCCTCATTCTCGTTTTTCACTTAACTGTTGATAACATTTTTTTCTGCATGTTTCCATTTACTATATATTTCACACGTGCTGTAGGCTTCTGGCCAGAACGCTCTTTACTTATTTATACTTCGCAGCTTGGCGGAAGAGCGCGCGCTCTCTGCCGAGCTGGCAGGCGCGTCAGCTGTTCCCCTGAGGCGGCTCCCACGGAGTGCCTCAGCTGACGCCGACGCGCATTTCAGTCCAGACGCTGAAAGGAAATTCTTTGAATTCCTGTCATGCGTCTGTGTTTACTGAACCAACCCTGGCATCTACACAGCTGCTCGGAAGTCTTGAACAAATTAGCCCCATCTAGTGGCAATTTTTATATATTTATTACATTCACTTATTATTTGCTTTGAGCACCAGCGAGGGGGCTGCCCTTATTATTATTTATGGTACATATATATATATATATATATATATATATATATATATATATATTAAAAATATATATATATATATATATATTTTTTCTCCTAACTTAAAAATAATAATAATAATAATAATAATAATAATAATAATAATAATAATTAAAATAAGAGAGGAAATAATTTAAAAATTTTCTTTAATACTCTTATTGAGTTTGGTGCTCTCACCCTTATAATGGACAAATCTGCTGGTCATGAAAGAGCTCCTTTTCAGGATGCACAACAAGAATGTCCTCCCCAGCGTCTTTCCCCAGAGGTGAGTCAAGCGCTCTCTTTCGCTATTACAAATGCGATTGCACCTCTTAGGGAACAGGTTGATAAGCTTGCAAAGAGCATTCAAGGGTTTTTTTCCGACACATTTCAACCTTGCCCGGGCCCTAGTGGGGTTAGAACAATGGGTAAAAAGGCATCCAAGCGTGACGAGGGGCACCTGAAAGGTTTTGATAAACTTACTGAAACCTTCCATAAGAGTGCACGCATGCTTAAAAATGTACCCTTTCGGGAGGAGGATATTTCCGGAGAAACCAGCGACTCTGTCGCGAAAAATCTAAACCCTTTATTTGGGTTTCCCCTTGGAGGAGAGGGTGATTCCGATGATCATTTAACCTCAGATGAGGATCAAGAACTGGGTAGGCCTTGGTGTCCTAACCCTGTTTCCCCAGATTCCCCTGAAGAGGATTCAGATATGTTTAACCCTTCAGATATTTACCATCCCAGGACTTCTGAATGGGTCCCTGACACTAAGGTGGCCAATTACATGGGGACATTTTTTTTCAGCCACTAGAGAAAGAGGTTAGAGCTAACCTTCTTTACCCAGCAAGGTAGCAGTCACTCCCAATATCAACCCTAAACTGTGCAGCTTTTTTAGCAAATATATGAAGGACCCTAAGAGGGGTATAGACAGATCTTGGGGAAACTGCCAGGACAAACTTCTAGATGTTGTGGGTCTGCTTACGCAGATCATCCAACTGGTGGAGCAAGCTAAACATTCCGGTTCCCCTCTCTCTGTAGAGATAATTGCAGGTTGGGCTCAGAGAGCAATTTGTCTCCTTGGCAACGCCAACTGTGCTCTTGAGGCAGAACGCAGGAGATCCCTGCTTTTTTAAGATCGATCCTAAGCTGGGTGAGTTAGCCACTTCAGAGGCAGGAGCTATTGCCCAGGGAAACCTCTTTGGGGAGCCTTTTGTTAAAATCAACTTTACTAAAAGATGTATTTTTAAATTGTGAGCTCAGAGACACTAAACTCCACATGTCCATCCACTCCCAAAGGGAATCTACACTTTAATCAGATTTAGAGGTAGCCCCCATGTCAACCTATGACAGGGACAGGCCTTGCAACAGTGAAAAATGAATTTAGCAATATTTCACTGTCAGGACATATAAAACACATTACTATATGTTCTACCTTAACCATACACTGCACCATACCCTTGGAGCTACCTAGGGCCTACCTTAGGGATGCCTTACATGTAAGAAAAGGGAAGGATTGGGCCTGGCAAGTGGGTACACTTGCCAAGTCGAATTTACAGTTCAAACTGCACACACGGACACTGCAGTGGCAGGTCTGAGACATGATTACAGAGCTACTCATGTGGGTGGCAAGAACCAGTGCTGCAGGCCCACTAGTAGCATTTGATTTACAGGCCCTGGCACCTCTAGTGTACTTTACTAGAGACTTAATAGTAAATCAAATATGCCAATTATGGATAAACCAATTACATACAATTTCACACACAGAGCACATACACTTTAGCACTGGTTAGCAGTGGTAAAGTGCTCAGAGTTCAAAAGCCAACAGCAACAGGTCAGAAAAAATAGGAGACAGGAGGCAAAAAAATTGGGGATGACCCTGCATAAGCAAAAAAGTCCAACAGGTGGTCACATCTGACATTTTTGGGGGTCAAGAAGATCCCAATTCAGTACCACTGGTGAGTGATCAGGACATTCAGCAGCTCACCACAAACAATGTCAAATATTTCCCTCAACTGTTTCCTGAACAAGTAGGTTGTCTTAAAGGGTACAGGCACCACATAAAACTTAAAAAGGATGCAGGGCCAGGAATAGCTAACTTATGATGCATTCCCTTCAGTTTGCAAGGGAGTGTGAGGAATGAAATACAGAAACTGGTTGATATTGGTTTGATTGAACCAGTTGAAGTTACTAAGTGGCCAGTCTTTGTGTTGACTTGAGGGCGCTCAATCATGAGTTTGTGGTGAATACGTTTCCTCTTCCTAACATTCAGGAGTTAGTAACAACCTTGAGTGGGCAAATGTATTCACCACAGGACATCGGCTGATCATCAGGTGGAATAAGACCTGGTCTCATAAGATCTAACTGCATTTGTAATATTGTTGGGTGCACATGAGCTGAAGAAACTATCTTTTGGTCTTATATCCATGGCTTTGATGTTCCAGGGGTTATATCGGATGTATTGAAAGGTCTTGATAAGGTCAGGTGTTACCAGGATGACCTACTGATATTTGAGAAAGATAAACAAGAACATGACGTGAAGGTATGATTGGTGTTAGAAGGACTAATGAATTCAGGTCTGACTGAAAGTGAAAAAAGTGTCTGTTTTGTGTCTATGAGGCAGACTATCTAGGTTATCTCATTACTGATAAAGGCATTTTACTGAAAAAGAAACTTGTCGAGACCATTATTAATCTAGAGGAACCAAAGAAAAAAGTGTTGCGTAGGTTCTCATTATCCTAATGAGACTACTGGATTCGGGTGACAGAATCACTTGTATTGCGGGGACTATGCCTGAACCCACACCAGGTGACACCTGTCAGCCTAATCCGGGTTTTATTCCGGCTGACTAGCAGTGCCTCATCTCCACCCAAGAGCAGGGATGATTGGGCAACCGGGTGCATGACAAAAATTACTCCTCAGGGAAATCATGGTCACTCAGACCTCATTGGTTTCTCTCAGTTACATTAGTCTCACACATGCAAGGACAATCAGAGGCAGAGTATAGTTCAATAAGGTTTTCATTGAATTAACTGAATCTTAGATAATAAAGCATGTATTGCAATAACTAGGACGATGAAGCACAACAGGATTAGAATTCTGACAAGGGGAGTAAAACACAAAAATAACGCTAAGGTTTTTAGAAATAGTTCCTACCTAGACTATGTTAGAGCACAGCATGTTAAGCTCTAATTCTGCCCTTCAAGTTTCCCTGCGAAGACATCATCCCTCATACCTGAGCAAGAGGCCTGTAGTCTACATAAGCAGCTGCAGCAAAGCACTCAGCAATCAGCATACAGTCGTGGCCATCTAGCTGGAAACTCCCTCTCACGTACATGGGTCAAAGTCGTGTTTTTATAATAATACAGCTGATGTTCCAAGAAAGGATCCCCACGTAAGAGTGTGTATGCTTCTGTGAACATTGGAGACAAAGCGTACCACGTTTGCTAGCAACCTATCTTACTGCAGCCTTGAAAAAAGTACAGAGTGAAAGAAATGTCTTCTTTTAGAATGTAGTGCTGACCTAGGAGAAGAACAGCTAGATAGAAAAAATAAAACAAGACCGCAAATGTGGCTATTGTTAAAATAATATGACAAAGCTAGAATGAAACATATCTAGGTTAAAGTTCACAGCGGCAGGCCTAGTTTGCTAAAATAATGTGTATAAAACTATAGCTAAAATAGCTGCACAACAAAAGAAGAGTTGGTACCTTTTTTGGGGAATGAGAGAATATTATAACTGGCTTTTCCAGAATTATGTTAAACAAAATGTGTGCTTAAAAGCTCTGTTAAGTACGAAATCAGATATTGTATGGAATGAGGAGTGTAAGAGGGAATTTGTATGGGTGAAGGATAATTTGAAAGATGCTTCATGTTTAAAAGCATTTGTTCCAGGTGAAGAGCTCATCACAGTAAAGGATGTGAGTCTTAGAGGTTTAGGGGCTGTTTTAATCCAGAGAAGAAAAGGAGTGGAGGAACTGATTGCAGCCACGTCCAGAGGTTTGAAAGAGGCCGAAAAAATATCAAATTATTGAACGTGAGGCTCTTGGAATATACTGGGCATTGAACAAATTCAGTAATTTTGTGCTTCAATGTTAGGTCTGATCACAAACTTTTGAAGGAGGTATTAATGAGGAAGAGTTTGAATGCAATTTTTGCAAGGTCAAAGAGGTGAATTATTTTGTTGTAAGGATAGCCCACCTAGTGCAGTGCCACTTTTTTTGTGCCCCTAAGCGCCCCCTCAATGCCACCATGTGTGCGCTATATTTAATATGAATCTCACCATGGCGGTAGTTAGGGAACTAGAGTCAGAATTTTTGGTGCTAGTTCAGCGCTTTGCAGGACTAGAGTAAAAAACTTTGCGCTAATCCGGCAAAGCACAGAGAGGCCCATTGTAACCAATGGGAGCTTCCTTTTACCACTTGCTTAAGCAGGTGTTAAAAGTGTCAAAAAGAATGACAAAAAGAAATCCCTTAGATTTCTTTGCCCCATTTTTTTGGCCTCCATAACGGGGAAACGCCCCCTCTGCATACATTATGCCTGGGGCAGGCATAATGTAGCGCAAAGGGTTACAAAGTGGCACAATGCATGCATTGCTCCACTTTGTAAATATGACACAGGGTTTTTGACCATCTAACAACACACTCTCGTAAAAAAGTATGCTAATGTCTCGTTAAAATGGCGCTAGGCCCTCTTAAATCTGGGCCTAAGTATGTCACCCCTAAGTCGGTCTTGTAGCCCTATGGTAGTGTGTTTAGTATTTAAAAGTAGAATATGTAATATTTTATTGTTCCTACAGTAAATAGCTCCCAAGGGCTATTTTCACTGATAGAGATGAAGTTGGTTATATGAAGAAAAAGAAAAGCTAAAGTACATTTAAATTGTTAATCCCATATGCTTGTTTTGGAATGAGCTACAGATATGAGTGAAACATATTTTAGTAGGTATTAGCAATCCAATTCAATGACAACGTTGGATTTATGATAAATATATAGGAAATTAAGTTTGAAATGTTAATCACTACCTGTCTCAAGCAGGCTATTTACTGTTGGTCTGCCTGCAGCTGGCCTGCCAGCGCTACTTTGACGGTGCATGAAATACTGTTCTGAGAGAAGAACTAATGATTTGGACCTGGCAGAATGCATTGGGAAAGGAATGTCACCCATCTTAACCTCAGCAAACCAGTTTTGGAGTATCCCAAAACCTCACTAACTTTCAAGGGATTGGGAGAGACATGTACTTTCATAGTTTACTGATGAAGAAAGTCTGTAGAAGAAGCGGCTTTTGATCCCAAAATCCACCTAAGCCTCCTGGCTTTAGTTTCATTGGAGGATGGAACTGCCCCCAGAACCAGCTGGGAGTTATTGGATGGGAGATGAGAGCTTATTACCTTAAACACACCCCTAGGAGTGCTACAAGCTCCCACCATGGGCAGACAGATTTTGCCATGTTGATTTTAATGAGAATGGTGCAAAGTGTGATAGATTGCATTAGGGCAAATGGGATGAACTGCAAAGGTGGGAAGATATGCACTTGGGAATTTTTCACCATTTCAAAGGAAGATCTCTTCATAACACTTTCTGGACCTTTGGCAAAAACAGATGAGGCCAGGAACTGCTGTCAATAACCTGTGCATGAGACCTGAAGGGCTGAACCTGCTCCCCACTTGTACCCAGGACTAAGAGGTAGACTCCAAGGGCCAGTGAACTGACATCTTTTGGGGAAATAGGGACATCAAGTAGTCCGAGAGACCTTTATCCTGAAGTTACCAGCTAACCACCTACAACTGGACTGGACCACCCATTGACTTCTGCTGGAGTGTGTCCTGGCCCCCAGTGTTGCCCTAATGTCCTGGAAATCTTAACAATGTGTAATTGTCCCAGAAAGTATAAAAAGATTAATCTTAGAAATTTTCCGAACTCCAATGAGTCCTCATAGCAAAGGTATCTGATTTTGTAAACAATTCATTGGATACAGATTCAGGCTTTATTTTAAAAAAACGAACTCCATAAGTATAAATTTTGATTGGACCAAGGACTGTCGGCGACTGTGAAAGGTATTTGATTTTTTCCAGCTCAAAGCTTTTCCAACCAAAATCAATGGCTTTGGCGGAACCTAATCAAGTGGTAATCCAGATTCAAAGGGACTTCAACAGATACAGTTGTTAGCCTTGCCCCACTTGAGGACTTAAAGTCCATAAAAAAGATTAACTCAGAAGGTAAAAAATTTGAGTCTCATTTACAACTTGTTGGCACAAGGCAGTGCCACAAGGCTTCTTGCTGCACTGCACTGCATCAATAGGAAAGAACAGGAATGTGCTATATTAATGACATACGTTGCATTCCTGACCTTTATGCTAGTGCTGGCGCACAAATTGGTGCCGTGCACCGACGCAGGCACCCTTGCACCTTGATTGCACCATGATTGTACAATTCTTGCACCCTGGCGTTGTTGGAATAATTGCTTTCATGCAGGAAGGCACACAGCTTTTCCAACCGAAATCAACAGCTTCAGCAGGACCTTGTCCAGTGGTAATCCAGATTCAAAGGTACTTCAGCTGACACAGTCTTTAACCTTGCCCCACTGGAGAAATTGAACATCCATAAAAAAGACTAAATCAGACGTCAAACATTTTGGGTCTCATTTACAGCTTGCCACACGGGTCGTAAATAAGGTCCCTGATGACAAATGCAGGTGGGCCTTGACCTTGTGTGGACACAATAAGGGCCAGTGGGTAAGTATCCAGATGTCCGGCATGAGGGACACGTGATCACTGCGTGTTACTGTGTGTGCTGTGTTCTGATTTGATGAGTATTCCTAACTTCATGTGCCATATGACTTTGTAGTGTTTTGGGAACATGTGCACCCCTAGAGCCATTTGTGCTCTATTGGGGCCAATTTCCTTGTGCTGGAAAGTGGATAATTGGTAAGGGCAGGTAAGTACCTACTCTTAGCAATAGGCCACTAACCACCACTTAGGTCCAGTTAAGTCTCAATAAATTAAACCCAGCTCAACCCTTGGTAGCTTGGCAATGAGCGACAAGGCTTAACTTAGGAGACAAATGTGTAAAGCATTTAAAAATCACAAAACAGTAAATAAGTAAAACACAAAACAACATAAAAATCCAACACCAATTTATAACAATAGAGTATATTTTTATCTTTGCAATGACACCAAAGCAAGTAAAATCGGATAAGGGTAACCAGAGATATCAATTTTTAAAGGATTACTATTTTCTAGCACATAAAAAAGAAAAGCGCCAATCTTGTCATCTGGTCGCACCTCAACCGGGGCAAAGATTTTCTTCAGCAGGATGAAGTTTCCAGTCCACTCCAACCTCCCTGAAGCCTTTCCTTGGAGATGTATTGCGGGAGCCCTCAGTGAAGATTTCTACATTCGGACTTAGATGATTTTTCAAGATGAAAATCCTTCGACCGGGACGAAACTGAATCCTAATCTCACGTCCCTGGGCCCTCTTTGGATACACTGCTTGGTAGGTCACAGTCAACTTTCTACATTCGGACGTAGTCACTTTTTCAGAGATTTTCTTCAGCGGGACGAGCCTGCAATTCAGGCCGGGTCACGGTTGAGGCAAGCCATCTAGAGTTTCTGCAGCGGGTCGGTCTCTCTATGGATCTTTTTCCAAAAAGTTCTCCAATCTTCTCCAAACTTCTGGTCTTCTTCCAGAAGGTCTTTTAAGGTTCTTTGTGGAGTGCACAGCTCACCCCAAGGTTCCCAAAGCTCTGAGTTGCTCCTTGAGGTTGCGGACTACAACTCCCAGAATGCACCTGGCTCAATCTCCAAAACGGCCACTGGACAGTGGTCAGCTGGTCAGTTTCTTCAGGATTTCATGCAGGGGACTCTGGTTAGCAATTTTCCACCTCTAGCAAACAGGGAGTACCTCCTTGAACCAGTTAAAACCAAGCAAAGTTCTTCTTGTGGTGAAGCTCAAATGTGCAGCTGGTGCAGTCCTTCAGAGTGCAGTGCCCATGTGCAGGTCAGGGGTCCAGCAAGGCAGTCCTTCTTCTTCTTTGTCTTGTTCTTCCTTGTAACGATCTAGTAGGGATCCGAGGTATGGTTGCAGCTCTGCCATATTTATCCTTACTCCTGGGTGAAAAACAGGGGTGTCCTGGTTCTAAGTTATTAAAACATTTGTTTACCTGGGAGTCAGGTATTTTAAATTCTTTTTATGACCTCCCCACTCCTAGTAAACACTATCATAGTGGTTCATATATGAAGTGCTCCCATATCATTGGTCGCAGCATGCCTCGTTCCACAGTGGAACGGAAAGGACCCAGCGATAAAGCATGCCACCTAGGGGTAACCCTGGTGGGGGAGGGTTTTCTAAGGAATCTAATCAGTTTCCTAGAGATATTTTTTGGAGGGCTAACCCTGTGGATAAGGGATGGGCTTTTGTTTGTCTTAAGATACTTCATGATGTAGGAGGGTAAGCCCTTGCCCTTATAACTTTCCTCCTTAATTCCCATTAGTTTAAATTAGAACTCAACAAACTCTGGTTGTATCAAACAATAAATTTGACTTTTGAAATATAGCAATATGAATCAAACTATTAATACGAAGCAAAATGAACTATCTACTTCTAAAAGATAGTGACATGCCTCCCACTTGCCATAGATAGCTAGACTGAGGATCAACTGCACCTCTTCTACACAGACACAGAAAGCACCAAACTATCCCATTAGAAAGAACAAAAAGAGGCTTACACATAAGACAACACATTATACTTCCTGTACAAATCCAAACATAAATTTGAAGGTCAATGGAACATAAGTAAAATATATTAAAATTAATATAAAAATCAAAATAACAAGTAGGGCAGTGATGCACATTTGAAGTAAATATTACATTTGAAGTAAATATTATAAAAAGATTTCCTTATCAAACACATGCAGCTATGCAAAGTGCAGATCTACCAATGCCAAAACTGCAAGCAGGATAGACCACAAAGAAAAGCAAAAGTTTTGCTCCACAATAAAAAGAAAGATACATTAAAATCACAAACGCATATAAGAAGTAAAATAATTATCAATATAAAAAAGAATGCTCCCAGGGGGGCCAGAATCAAAACAGGCGGATCTACACAGAAAGGAGACACAAAACAAAGGCAAAATTATATACACCCTAGAATGGAATCAAGCTATCACTATCGCTAGGGTGGCAGAAAGAACTAAAACAACTCTGATCTGCCCGTTTTCCATTGAGGGGAGAAACCCTTGCCAAAGGGGCCACTCCCATAAATATCAAAATATTCACTATCCCTGGTGTCTAGTGTGTTTCCATTCCTTCCCGGGGCCTTTAGGGACTGGCCTAAAAATGGGCAATCTATCCCAGGGGCAGAAATTTGCCTTATTTGGGAACAACCCTTGCCCAAGGTGTTGCTCCCCCACCAAATAAACATCCGTGTTATGGTCTAGTGGATGCTTCCAGTTGCAGAACTGCACTTCTACTTACAATCCCACAGCAGCAATGCACTGAAAAGAAACACCGCAGAAAGCAAAAACTTTCCTATCCCCTTGTGTATCTCTTCCTGTTTGATCCTCCCCCCAGGCAAGAGGACTTACCTCGATGGTCCTCTGTCACTGACATACTGGAAGCAAATGGCTTACAGTGCATCCCCAGCACCTCTTGATGATGTTAGTGTGCCATACGCACACAACATCATATTACTGGAGGTAGGGTCAGGGTGGCACCCAAAGTATTTCTGCTGCCATCCCCCATGAAGGCATCCAGTTGAGGGGATCTGGATGCGGTGAGGACCACAGGTGGGTGCTAGAACATGCTGAATCTGTTTTTTAGCACACTAGTGCTGGTGCTTTGGATGTCTCCAGCGCTTTTATAGTACCCAAAGTGTTAAACACAATAGAATTGTCATAACTAATTGGCCTATTTAACCTACCTATAAGACTGCAGTATATATGGTACCAATGATACCCAGGTCCTGTAAGTTAAATAGGATTAGTGTCATCCACATATTGTGCCATCCACTCCAGTGACAGTGTAAACCATGACATCAGGTCTATTATTATAGCCTTTTTGGAGCAATTTAAAAACTGCAATTAGCCCCATCAAAATAAGCCCTTTCAAAACTTCTAAACCTTCTTTTTAAATATTAATGTCAACTCGAGTAGGCTGTACAACCCATAAGGCAGCGTAGATGGTATCTAAACTTGGTAATCTAGAAAGTTTATTTTTTTACAGTATTTCTTTATCAGCTTTTTCATTGTAAGTGACAGAGGATTCAGTTATCTCATACAGGAAAGACAATTAGAACAGTCAACAATGTTAAGATTCCAGTGCGTTACTATATTATATTGTAGTGTGTCTCACTATTACTGGCTAAGTTAACTAAATACAACCCTGGAATCACCCAGTGAACAAAATTCAGCATCAGGCACGTCTAGGGAGCTCATATCAAGTTGGAGCCCCAATTTTGTCTATAGCATATACACAGGCAATGTTATTAAGGGTTTATTCCTCAATGATAGTCTTGTGCACTAGTATTGGAGGGCCAGACAGTGATGAATAGTGTGGATCATCTGCATCTACCATATATAGTTGAGTGGCCAACGCCTGGAGTTTAGTTGGCATCTGAAGGTTGGGTGAGAAGGTGAGTCTCCACTGGCCCCCAGATATCCCTGGATCTAGAGCTAGGGGCAGCAGTTCAGCATACACAGTTAGCTGATGACTATAGTACATCCTGCAACCATTCTTTAAATGCTGGCGATCAGCCTCTACCCCATTTACACACCATCCGCCTCTTAGCAGGCTGAGTGAAACATATTTCCGGAATCCCGCCTAAATGTTCCCTGTGTGTCCTACGATTGCCACCAATGGCCTCAGGGTGATCAGTTGAGTAACCATGAGTGATAGGGTAGCTTCAATCTCCTTCCAGTAGCTCAAGATTTGGGGACACAACCAGGCTAAATGAAGTAACTCTGCCCCTTCTACCCCACATCTAGTGCATCTGTCAACTAGGTGAAAATGATATTTGTGTAATCTTACCATAGTGTAATACGTCCTGTGTAGGAATTTATAATGGATGATACCTAGTCTACTACTTGAAGCTATTTGCACTCTTTGCCAACAACAGTAAAGCCACTGTACATGAGTGAGTGGGGTGCCTAGTTCCAGTGTCCATCCTTCTTATGCTCTTCCTTTCACATATATCTGCTCATGTCATGCCATATGTTATAGGATAGAGACCATCCTTATAGAAGTCTCCCCAATTGTTGACTCCAGCCCCTGTCAGCATATCCCGGCAGGTGACATGTAACTAGCATGGCAGCTTGGTGGTGTAGTGTAAAGGAAGATGAGTACATTAACTGTTCTCCAGCCCTTTTTGTCAGGTGCCCCCATGCTGCATTTGTGTTCAGGTAATGGGGTGTTCAAAGGGGCTACAGAGTGTGTCTTAGGTCCCAAGTTAGTGGTGAAGGGGATGGTGGCCATGCATCCCTGTTCAATGGCCAGGTGTGGCATGTAAGGGGAGGCATGTACCAGTAAATAGGACAGTGGAGTTAGGCACAAAAATAATACAATTCCTTGTCTGGAGCCTCAAAGCCACCTTGTTCAAAGGGCTGAGTAAGAATTTCCCATTGGAGCCATGGTTGCTTGTCTGCCCAGTCTAGGCGAATCAGTTGTGTATTGAGCATTTTAAAGAAATGTCTCCCCAGTGAGTGAGGGATGTTAAGGAACAACTATAGTAGTTTTGGGAGAATAACCATTTTCATGAGAGAAATACTGCCTCCCAGAGAAAGGGGCAATGATATACAACAAGTGATGCTGTCCGTCACATTAGACAGGGCAGTGCCACAGTTCGCTAGCAGTATTTCTTCTCTATTACTGGACACTTCAATGCCTAAATATCTGAGGCTTGAGTCCCACCACTTCAACTGGAAGTCCAGTTGGAATCTCAGAGTGGTCGTATTAGATTTCTCCCAATTTATCTGAATTTCTGACAGTCCCCCAAAATGAACAAACTTGTGAAGCACTGCATTCAGGCTGTCCCTGGGGATCCCTAAGGTACAGTGTGATGTCATCCACGTGAAGCAATATTAATATGTGTCTACTAGGAGATCTGATTGCATATTGTTGTTGATGCTGCTGAAGCTTGGCAGCTAGTGGCTAAATCACAAGAGCAAATAACCGATGTGATAAGTGATACCCCTGCTTGTGCCCTGAGTGATATTAAAAGGTGTCAGACACATGCCATTAATTTGAATTCTAGCAGTGGGATTGGAATATAGGATGTCAATCCACAACAGGAACCCGCGAGAGAAGCCCATCCACCGGAGCACAACGATCAGGTAGTCCTACTCCAGCGAATCAAAAGCCTTAGTCAATCAATCAAGGATTTGTAGAGCACGGCTAATAACCCGTAGGGTCTCAAGGCACTGTGGCCCTCTTTATGACATTGGCAGTAAATCTCACTTACCGCCATGCCGACTGCCACCAATATAATGCTGCAACGGCGGATACCAGCCAAGCATATTATGACACACACATACCAATCCGTCACTATACTGCCACACACAAGTCCGCCAGCCCAAAGGTCAGTGATAAACTGGTGGTAGCAAAACCCACACAGTTATGCCAACAGAACTACGCCCACAGCATTATGACCCACAAATCACAGCGGTGGACATTCAATGGTGCTAAGCTATTGGCAGTACATACTGCCACGCTCAAAATACACACAACCTAACAAAACCACACCACATTGGACAATTCAAACTACACACACCTGACACACATACACACACCACACCCACACACCACTATAAAACACACACCCACACTACCCACAACCCTTTACGACTACAAACCATTGCCAACAGAGAGAGAGAGAGAGTAAGAGCACCCACACAACCAGAGCCACATAACATCATCACCTTTACACCACCCACGCACCTTACATCACACACCCCAACACATCACCCCACAAACCCTCACCCACACCACTCACACCACACCCATGGCACCACAATGACACCCTAGGTTCTCGGAGGAGGAGTTAAGGGCCATGGTGGAGGAAATCATCTGGGTAGAGCCACAGCTATTTGGAGCACAGGTGCAGCAGACATTCATTGCTAGGAAGATGGAGCTATGGCCGCGAATCGTGGACAGGGTCAACGCCGTGGGACAGCACCCAAGAACAAGGGATGACATCAGGAAGAGGTGGAATGACCTACGGGGATGGTGAATTCCACAGCAGCAAGACACCAACTAGCTGTACAGAGGACTGGCGGTGGACCCCCACCTCCTCCCAACAACTAACAACATAGGAGGAGCAAGTCTTGGCAATCATGCATCCTGAGGGCCTGGCAGGAGTAGCAGGAGGACTGGACTCTGGTAAGTCAACTCTCTATTACTATCACCCCCCTACCTGCATGCCATCACACACCTCACCCTCACCCTCACCCCCATCACTCCACCACCCCCCACACACCCAACCATCACAACCCACTCATCCGAATGCCAAGCCCTGCATGCAACACAAATGCATGGACACCCTCACAGACCTGCATGGAAACCTATCACCACAGCATGCACACTAGAGAGAATCACCTAACCCACCACATAACAACTCACACAAGAAAAAGCTGCCAGGGCAAATCCAAACAAAGAGGGCAACACACCCATGCACAATATGTCACACTTAGAAACAATAGCACTTCATTTACATCCCCACAGGTAACCCAGCCAATGTCACCGGCGAAGAGGTGCCAGCAACATCCAGTCCACCCACAGAAGAGGCCCACAGTGATGACAGCAGCTCTGGTCGCCTGGCTCTGGATGACCAACCTGGCCCATCTGGGACCTCCGGACAGTCGGTTACCCAGGCACACTCTCACACCACCACATAGCTTCCCCCTCAGGAAACACCACCACAGCACCCACCCAGCGGGCCCCAGGACACGTCAATCAGCAGTGTGTAAACTACTACAGGGACCCCAGGGCACCCCACAAACACAGGACAATCAGGGAACTGGGGTCAGTGGCAGTGGGCACACGAAACAGACAACAGAGGCACAGGACAACAGGGAAGCTGGGAGGACTGCTGTGCGACAGGGGGAGGACAGGCCCAGGGAACCGACCCTCCAGCACTCACTGTGATCCTGGGAGCATACCAACATTCCCAGGATACGCTGGGCCAGATTCTGGACAATTTGCAGGAGAACATGCGGCTACAGGAGGAACAGTGCCTGGGGATCAGAGAGGACTTGAAGGACATCCACACCACCCTGGTCTCCATTGCAGGGGTGCTGGCAGACATGGCCAACAGAATGAGGGAGGCAGTGGCACACCACCGGGCCCCTGACACTAGCCAAACCGATGAACAGTGCTCCACCTACACTGCCGCCAGTGTACAGGAGGCCCCGCCACAGGACCAACAGGCCACCAGCACCCCTCACCCTGCAGAAGGAGAACCACCCCGCAAACATTCCCTGCGATCCAGGCAGAAGCCAGAGACTATTGCAAAGACTCCCACTAGGAAATGAGGCTCTTCCGTTTGACACCTTTGTGTCCCACTCTGTCACCCTGTCCACCTTGAACTGCCATGGCGCCCCTTCCTATGCCCCCTTGGACAATGCACCTGTGATACAAATAGACTAGACTCTAACCTGGACTTTCCTCCATCATCACCCCAGCCCATTCCACTATCCCCTCTTCTTCAGAGCACTGCAATAAACACACTGATAAAATACAATTATGTTGTGTGTCAAATGTTTTCAAAATAAATGTATTTATTTAACCAGGTTCAAACATTGCAATTCAACTGTACAGTTATGTTTACATTGGAAAGACCTGTAGTTGGCTGCACTGAACACACGAGGAGCAATAGTGGGGACCCAACATCTGCAAAAAGAGATGCCAAAGGGTACAGTGAGTGGGCATAGAAGTAGGAATACACAGCCTACCAGAAACAATGTCACACATCAAACTGTCAATGAAATGTGTATTAACACTGTCTTACCTGTGTTCATTGGAAGTATTGATGAATAATTCCACTTCTGTTGTCCTCATCCTCTGCCTCCTCATCTTCACAGTCCACAGGATCCACTGCTGCCACACGGCCATCTCCAGCCTCCTCCTCCTGCAGAAAAGGCACCTGGCGATGCAAGGCAAGGTTGTGCAACATATAGCATGCCACTATGATCTGGTGGATATTCTTGGGTGAGTAGCACATGGATCCACCTATTAGATGGAGGCAATGAAACCTGGCCTTCAGGAGGCCGAAGGTCCTCTCTATAATCCTTCTTGTTCGCCCTTGTGCCTCATTGTAACACTCCTCTGCCCTTGTCCTGGTATTCCTCACAGGAGTCAGTAGCCATGATAGGTTGTGGTAACCAGAGTCACCTACAAATATTGAGGAACAACTGTTAGCTACACACTCACCCTTAGGGTCCACACCATACCCATACACCAACATCCACTGGGTGGGAACCAGGGCTCACCTATTAGCCACACCCTGTGCCTCTGGAGTTGGCCCATCACATTTGGGAGGCTTCTATTCCTCAGGATAAAGGCATCATGCACAGACCCAGGATACTTTGCATTGACGTAGGCGATGTACTGGTCCGCCAGACACACCATCTGAACATTCATTGAGTGAAAACTCTTTCGATTTCTGAACACCTGTTCATTTCGCCGGGGGAGACAAATGCAATATGTGTTCCATCAATTGCCCCAATGATGTTGGGGATATGTCCCATTGCATAGAAGTCAGCTTTCACTGTGGCCAAATCCTCCACCTGGGCGAAAACGATGTAGCTGCACATGTGTTTAATTAGGGCAGACAACACTCTGGTCAACACTATTGAGAACATTGGCTGTGACATTCCTGCTGCCAAGCCCACAGTCACTTGGAAAGAGCCACTTGCCAGGAAATGGAGCACTGATAGGACTTGCAGAAGAGGGGGGGATCCCAGTGGGGTTAAGGATAGCAGATATTAGGTCATGCTCCAATTGGGCACACAGCTCTGTGATTGTGGCCCTGTCAAGTCTATAGGTGAGGATAATGTGCCTGTCCTCCATTGTTGCCAAGCCCACCAGGGTCTGTCCACGGGGGATGTCTCCATCTCCTATTCATCTGCAGCGTTTGCAATCTATGGGGCAAAAGAGTGAGCAGCTGGTCATTATCTCTACACTCCAACCACTACAGTTCAATGCATATTGTGATTATAACATTTTGTTGGAGATGTCCAAATAGTGCATTTATGTACTGTGACGCAGTTAGGATGCATGGCCTGCACCCACCCTGGAATGGCGTCCGCTTGTCCTGTATGGAGGGACAGGTGGAAATGAGGTAATTCCGCTGACGTGCACCGTTGCGGGAGGCGGTCGAGAACCGCAGTGCAACTCCTCATTGGTCATCATTGGGCCCTATGGGGTCCAGTGGCTAATGGTGATGTACGCCGGAGGTGACGGGACGCACCGCCATGGATGTGACCACCATTTTCTAGCTGTGCACTCACTTGCTACCTGACCTTCAACAGGAGAGGACCTACACTGCAAGTGCTGTTGTGACCAGTGTCTGGAACAGACCATGGCTCGTGTTACTGGCGAAAGGGCCCCTGCTTTCACCTTGGCGGAGTCGGAGTGACTGGTGGATGGGGTCATACCCCAGTACCGACTGCTGTATTAGCCTCCAGATCAACAGGTGAGTACACAGTGAGTACGATGCATGGGGCGTGAGTGCATGGAGTGCTGTGTTTGAAGGCCCCATGTGGGGGGGTTAGTGGATGGTCC
Organism: Pleurodeles waltl; assembly: GCF_031143425.1. Lineage (NCBI taxonomy): Eukaryota > Metazoa > Chordata > Amphibia > Caudata > Salamandridae > Pleurodeles > Pleurodeles waltl. The sequence goes on along the minus strand of NC_090444.1, from coordinate 1,679,607,121 downwards.
CTGGGCAGCATAGAGCATGTATGGTGGGCCCTGTCTGTGCTAATGGGGATAGGAAGGGGCATGGTGAGCCATGAGTGAAACAGGCAGGACGGTCAGACTAATACCTTTCCCTGTGTCTATTTCCCTGCAGGTCAGCGCCCATCAAAATAAGGGTATATGGCGTGCCATCGCCAAGGACGTGCGGACCCTGGGGGTCTACGGCAGGCGGAGCACCCATTGTCGCAAGCGGTGGGAGGACCTGAGATGCTGGGCATGGAAGACGGTGGAGGCCCAGCTGGGTATGGCATCCCAATGAGGAAGGGGTGCCTGTCGAACCCTGCCCCCCGATGGCCCGCATACTGGTGGTGGTCTATTCGGAGCTGGGTGGGCATTTGAGGGCATCACTGCAGCCACAAGGGGGTGAGTACAGTGGCTATCATTACAACTTACAGCTGGTGGGTTGGTATCCGTGTGGTGGATGTGTGTTAATGGGTGCCCCTAGGACAAGCCTGACATAGCAGCGTAGGTCCTCTGGTGGCTAGGGTTTTGAAGGGATAATCCTATCTACCTAGCTTGTAAGCATCCACTACTGGTCAGGGCTGCGTTGGTCCCAGGTGTGTTGCAGTTGGCGATGTGTGCCCCTCCTTTTGCCTTGGTGGCTAGCAATATCAGTGGTGGTGCAATGCATAGTGTGTAGGCCTGTTCCCTGTGTGTGAGGGTGCTGTGTACATCAACGGTGGTGTTGGTGCAGCCATTGACCCAGTGCACCCTTTGTCTCCCCCCCTTTCTTGTTTTGTCATCCTGTCCCTATGTGCATTAGCATCATCTGGTGAAGGAGCAGAGGCACCGGTGATGAAGGGAGCTGTAACCCCCAGGACCCAGGAGGCATAGCCAACTGATGCTGAGGGCACCGGTGGGACAGAGGGCGAGGGGAGCTCCACGGCAGAGACTGGAGGGGACAATTCAGACACAGATACCTCTTCCGATGGAGCTCCCTCATGGTGGCAGACACTTCTGTGACCACCCCACCTACAGGTGCAGTTGCCACCCCATACCAGCAACACCCTCCCAGTAGCCCCTCAGCGAGATGCCCGTGCCCTCTCACCCAGGAGGGTGGGCATCTCCTTCACCCCAGGCACCTCAGACCCTGTGCCAGTGAGCCCTGCTGCCCTTAGTGAGGAAGCTACTGACCTCATGAGATCCATCTCTATAGGGCAGTCAACCATTGCGAATGCCATCCAGGGGCTGGCAGCCCAGATGCAACAATCTAATGCATTCCTGGAGGGCATTCACACTGGATTGGCAGCCCAACAGAGATCGATCCAGGCTCTGGCATCCTCTCTGATGGCAGCCATTGTCCCTGTTTCTACTGTCCCCCTCCAATTACCACTTCCCAGTCCCAGTCCCATTCCCCTCAACCCCAACCCATCCCAATCACACAGGCAGATGAGCATGCACACAGCACAACACCCAAGAATGTCACAGGTAAACACAAGCACCACACTTCATCCCACAGGCACTCACACAAACACCATCTAGTTGCAGACACAATAACATCCACTGTTTCCACTGTCTACCCCTCCTCCTCCTTCTCCAGCTCCCACCCAGTTACATCCACACTCACACCTGCATGCACAACATCCTCATCCACTACCTGCATCATCACAACACCAATCAGAACACTCACCTCACTGGCAGACACCTCCACAACATCCATGCACACAAACCCTGTGTCCTCTCCCACTGTGTCTGTCCCCACTCCTAAAGTACACAAATGCAAGCACTCAGACACCCAACAGCCATCCACCTCACAACAGCATTCAGCCCAGGCACCTGCACTCAAATTCAGCAGACAAACACCTCCAAAAACCACTCCCTCATCCTCCACTCCCATTCTTTCTCCCTCTTCTTGCCCCAATGTCCCTAAGAAACTTTTCCTTTCCATCATTGACCTCTTCCCTGCCCCTCCCATCCTGCACATATGGCCAGGGTATCATGAACTCAGCCAAGCTCCTCTGCCACACAGTCCACGGACCCAGTTCCATCCGCACCAACTTGTGGTGGAAAGGATTCCAGACCACATATACTGAATGGGAAGGAGCCTGCACCAGCCATCTGAAAGGGATGGGAGCCTGCACCTACCATCCGAAAGGGGAAGGAGCCTGCACTAGCAAGCAAGAACTGCAAGGAGCCTGCAACAGCAGGCAAGACGGGGAAGGAGCCTGCACCAGCAGCTGTATGGAGCCCCCACCACCAACCATGGGTGTGCAGCCATCTGAGGGTGCAGCAGCAGTGCAGGAGCCTCCCACCAGCACCACCAGCACCACCACAGTGCAGCCATCCAAGGGTGCGGGGCTGTGCAATAGCCTCCCTCCACCACCACCAGCACCACTACATAGTAGCCATCCGATGGTGCAGCGGCTGTGCAGGAGCCTCCCACCAGCACCACCACAGGGCAGCCATCCAAGGGAGCAGGGGCTGTGCAGGAGCATCCCACCACCACCACGACCAGCACCACCACAGTGCAGCCGTCACCGCCATCGAACGCTATGTGATCCTGCCTCCATGGGCTGCTGTGCGGCCTGTCTACTCCAGAACCAGTGGGCAAGATACTCACTCGAGAGACTGTTGCCTTGCACTCCCCAGGACCCAGCACAGGGCATGTTACCCCCTCCAGAACCAATGGGCATGACACCCACTCCATAGACTGTGGCCTTGCACTCCCCAGGACAAAGAACAGGGCATGTTGCCCCATCTAGAACCAGTGGGCAAGACACCCACTTGAGAGACTGTGGCCTTGCACTCCCCAGGACAAAGCACAGGGCATGTTGCCCCCTCCAGAACCAGTGGGCAAGACACCCACTCCATAGACTGTGGTGTTGCACTCCCCAGGACAAGCACAGGGCATATTGCCCCCTGCAGAACCAGTAGGCAAGACACCCATTCCATAGACTGTGGCCCTGCAGTCCCCAGGATCAAGCACAGGGCATGTTGCCCCCTCCAGAACCAGTGGGAAGATACCCTCAACATAGACTGTGGCCTTGTACTCCCCAGGACCAAGAGCAATGGGCATGTTGCCCCCTCCAGTACCAGTGGTCTTGTTTCCGCTCCTGGCGGAGGTCCCCTCTTTCCCCCAAGGTGCCTGCCTATTTGCCAACTGATGCCCCTGCAGTGTTCTCTCCGTATTGATGCAGGTGACAAGTGGGGCCTTGGACTTGGCCCTGTGGCCATGTGGCCCACGCAAACTGAGAACTGGGCAGTGTTCCTTTTTCTGTACATTTGTAGATATCTGTAACATTGGCTAAATTATTTTTATACTGTGTTGATCTTATTACAATCACTTTAGTAAATTTGTGTTGTCCTTGCATTATTTAGCCAATTTAGGTGGATTAACTTGTTTTCTTGTGAATCTGGTTGTTTTTATGGTGTGTGTATATGGGGTGTGTGTTGTGCGTGTGTGTGTCACTGTCGTTTTCCTCCCCCCTCCCTTGTGTGCTAGGTGGCTGTACTCACCGTCGTCGTCTTCGCCGGCGTTGGTGTTTGTGGTGGAGCAGAACATAGAATATCATCGGAAATACATGCAGTTCTGGTTCCATGGTGGCGTGGTTCTTCCCTGTGTCTCCAATGGTGAGTCCTTTGACTTTTGTGCTCTGTTTCTGCCAGGCTTTTGATGGTGTTGGTACCGCCCTGGAAAAGGTGGCGGATTGTCTGGTCATAATATGTAATATGGTGGGAGGAATTTGACTTCCATCTGGCTGTAGTCAGCTACGCCGTGGTGTCTGTTGTTTCCTCCCTAGCGGTCGTTGTGGTTCATTGGCTGTCTTTCGGAGATTTTTCCGCCATGCAAATAATTTGGCGGTAGTTACCGCCAGCCTTTTGGTGGTATTACCGCCACTTTATCACCGACCGCCAGGGTCGTAATGAGGGCCTAAGTGTCATTGTGCATAGCCAGGGCGATAACTCCAATGTAGTTAAACATACACCAGAAACCAACTAACTTAATCCCCCTCCGACCAACCCCCCACACTGGCAGCCATATCCCACCAGGAATGTTACACCCATCAAATCCCCCAAAAATGAAAAACAATCAGTAACAACAGTGACCCCAGGCACAATGGGTCGGGGCCTCTAATCATGACAATGTAAGTTCAGTTGTAATTGACTAGATCAGGGTTATCCCTTAGAAGGGTCACCAAAGAGAGCCATGTGATAACACCTCACCAAGGTGAGGGTGTCCGGGGAGCATCACTGTGCACTCCAGACAGTTTGGAAAGTATTCTATCAGGGATTGCAATAGTGGCAAATGTAGTCAGCGCTGCTAATCAGTACACAGTAGAAGAGTGTCACATATATGTGTAGCTAGAGTGAAAGTCTTATATTGGGTCTAAGTTGATTTATAGTCACAATTGGTAGATTTGGGCAGCATAGGATAGTTTGTTGCTAAGCAGTAGCAGTCCTCTCGGTCCACACCTGGTTATGCTTGCTCAGGTAGAGGAGACGGTGTCCTGGACTGAGATATCTCATGGTCTGCCGGGGAGGCGCATGCGACACTACATTTTAGAAGGTCCCCAACTTGTTGAGGGGAGGTGAAGATGTGGTCTCTGCCCAGATGTGAGACTCGTAGACGTGTCCGATAAACATTGCATACTAGATATTGGCCTCCAGCAATTTTTGTTTGATGGGTATAATCTTCCTGCAAGCTTCCTGCACGACAATTGGGAAGTCTGGCTAGATGGATACTGTGTTGCCTTTGAATTGCAACATTTGCTTGTCTTGGGCCAAATGCAGAGTGATATTTCTGTTGCAATAGTTCAAAAGTCTTGCAATTATCGAGAAGGGGGTACACCCAGTGGCAGCGTAGTCATCTGTGCCCAGTGGGCTTGTTAGGCTATCAACAGAAGGAGTCGGCACCAAAAAGGGTGGTCAATAGGCGCTCCATAAACTCCATTCAGACAGAATTGGTTGACTCAGGAATCCCCATTATGCGTAAGTTGTTTCTATGGGACCTGGCTTTCAAAATCTTCATTCTTGGCAGATATCAGTTTGAGAACTTTCTCCATATTTAGTAGTTGTTACCTCCTGATAGTCATAGAGTCTTCGACAGTTGAGATTCTGTGCCCAGCTTCCATTATTCGCCCATCCTGTTTTTCCAATTTGTTAGTAATGGTGTTCATTCTAGTGCACATATTATTATTTTGCTCTCAATTAATGTCAGGCTTTGTTTCATGGTCACAAGTAGGGATTTAATATCGTCTGCTTCAGTGGCTCTCCCGGTTCGAACGTCCTCCAAGGTGACTTCATCCAAGCAACCTTTCAGGGCACAGGCAGCTCTGTGAGATACAATTTGAAGTTTGGATTGGTGGCCGTCAGTTTACCCCATTGTCATATGCAGCAGAGTGTATGATTTCTTGATGTGCTGTGTAGTCAATGAGGGTTTTAATATTGATGTTGCTGATTCATGTGACACCGTGCTATTTCCTAGGAGCTGGATATAGGAGCAGGGTGTTTCACTGACCAGGGATCCTGTCTCATCCCAGCCAGAGGGGCATGAGCAGACCCAGGCATTCAGAAGGGCAGAATGTCCCCCACTGTGCAGGTGGACAGGGTCCCAGGGGGATAGAATGGGACTGCAGCATTGCAGGCCTTAAAATGCCTTTAGTGGGTACCCCGGTACCAGCCTCAAACCAAGGGCCTGTAGATGAGGATGCACACTTATGAGCTGAGAGCAGCACAATTGATATGTAGGCAGTGGGGGTCTATGCATGTAATAAAATTTCAATGAGCACACACTAGGCTAGTCCCATATAACCCTGTAGGCAGCACCTATGAAGGAAATTATTGCCGAGTTGGTTGTATTGCAGTGGCTTTAGACAGTGAGGTAAATTAATGTTGCCCGGGACTGCCTCTGTCAATATCCAGCACTAGGCCCACAATTGCCTCTGGGAGTGGCACCCAAGCAATATTCATTCCAGACAGCAAAGCCATTCATCACTCGACTAACCTCAGCAGATCCGAGTGCCAGCCCTAGGGAATCTGAGCTGCCAGCTTGCGATCTCCATGCTGCATCACTGTGTCAGAGGCTCCGTGCAGGTGAGCACTCCTAGCTGTTCATGCTCAGCGCCCCATGGCAGGCAATGTGTGTTGAGCCTGCCTTGCCCATGCAGGTATCAGAAGAGCCACGCCGCATTCAAACCGAGAGAGGGTCCTAGAGGTGAGTGCAAATGGGAAAGGGGCCTCCCAGCAATGCTGCCATGTTGCGTATCCCTGCCTCACTGGGCTACAAATCTCAAAGGTCACCTGCCGTGCCTTGCCAGACACCATCCGCTTTCTTCACCTTTGTGGAGCCCAAGACTCTTTTGTTCCTACTCTGAACTGGGATCAGCCAGTCAATGCCCCACTGTGTGTCAGTGTCACTTCAGCAAAATCCCCAGTGTTGCTGCTCACTTTGCCCTGAGGAACAAGCACCCGGCCGGCGCGCCCTGTAGGGCACCACTACAGCCTGGGGCATCATGGATTCCCAACAGGGCCACTCTCACAAACAAGCACTAATGAATCAAGCTGCAGGAGCATATGTCATCCTGCAGTGTTTGTTTCCCATGCAACTAGGGTTGGGTGAGTGTTGCAGGCTTCTTGGGAAAGATTGTGACGGATTTAGGCCCCATGCCACAGGACCCTCACATCTGTGCAGCCATCTTGCTCACTCCCTTGTGCTCCAAAATGTAATATTAAACATTTCCTTATAGTGACTAGCTCTCTAAAGCTATTTTCACTGTGGCAAGTCTGTGCTGTTCCATAGAGAAACACTGGGATACAATATTAAATTTAATAATGCTAACTCTGGCTAAGGAACAACCGGAGATGTAATTCATGAACTCTTTATACTTTTTATTAAAGTCACTACTGGAGTCAGAATTCGGCTAAGTATTAAGGAAAAGGTACTTTTATAAAGCTACCTTTTCCCTGCCTAAGGCCTCTGGAGGCTACTTTACATTAGTGTTCAACCCTGAATGAGGTGTAAAAACTGTTCACTGAGCAGAGACAAACACTTGTGTTTAGGGATGTGTTGATGTTCCTCTCACAAGATGGCCATTTGGGCAGTGCTGATGAACTTATTTATCTTCAGACTAGCCTCCACTATCACTGTCTGATGCGGGATGACTTCTGCATATGATCCTTCTCTGTTCCTCTGGTCAGGCAGACACCAATACCAGTGGGGAGAGAGCTGCCTCTATACGTGGTTCAAAGTGAGTAGCGAGGAAGGCTTGTTCATGTCCCTGGCCACACATCTGGGGTAGGCAAACAGGTTCTGCACAAATGGAGAAAGGTTTCACCATCCTGAATCTAGAGAGGGGGGCACTGGGGGATTTGCAGCAAACCTGGGAAAAGTTTCCGATGGAAACTGCTATTGCATTGACTATGGAGGAGCCAAGAGTCACCCTAACCCACAAGCTGATTCCAGGCCTAAATGTGACATCCACAGTACTCTTGTCAAAACACTAAGGGACCTGTGAATGTTCATAAGAGAACTGAATATGTTGTCTGACTTCAGAGAAGATCCCTGATGTAATGGACCTGCTCTCTTGTACCCAAAAAATAGAAGTGAACTCCAAGGGTCATGAGGTTGTTCTCCTGTTCAAACTACGGGGACACAACATGCTGCAAGAGGCCATTCCTGCACCTACCAAGCTGACCAATTCCAAGTGGACTTGTTCTAGACAATGCTGTTTGCCTCTGCTGGAGTGAGTCTTAACCTCCCATGTACTGTTCCAGAGGTCCTAAGCACACTTGGATGTGACTGACTGGACTTCTCCTACCTTGCCTTAAGGCTTTGGACTTGGAAGCGTCATGGCTCCGAAGACCATTGTAAGACTGGGATAAACCAGCTAAGCTGAGCCAACTGGGATGTGTTGACACTGAGGTAGAAATTCAGGTTTCTTCTTTTCAGTATAAGAAAATCTGATTCAGCAGGACCTCAGTAACAAGATATCTGGCCCGCTTCAGCTATAACCTGCAGCCTTGCACTGATGGAAAAATCCAATCTCTAAAAATGTGGCTAAGTGCCAAGGAAAATAGCTTGACCATATGAAGGGTCAGCCAGTGAAGGACCTTTCTTGTGTGAGAACTTCTAATTTGTACTGCTTAGAACTTTCCCAGCAAAAGAGAACTGCTACACCTGGGCCTAAGCCGGACCTCATCCAACAGCTATCCACCTTGTGGATCAATCCTCAGCCACAGCCTGCAGCTTTGCCCATGCTGGAGATTTTTGACTTCTGTTTCTGAGACTAAAGGCCTGATTTACACTTTGGGAATGGGATACTCTATCACAAATGTGACAGATATCCTGTCAGCCATATTACAATTACAAGTTATCCTCTTGCATTTGTAATACCGCAAAAGGGATATTCATCACATTTGCAATAGAGTATCCCATCCACTTCACTTAAGTCCAAAGTAAAACTTCTGAACTGGTGAAATCTGGTTTCTGTATTGATCTGCAGTCCCTATTAGTCTATTTGAAATCATGACTAGTTCCACCCACTGCGACCAGTTGACCGTTGTTGGCACTTAAAACCTTTTTGCTTCTATTTTGGTGTCATTCAATGTGTTAATCTGTATTTTTCTAAATTGGTTTGGGATTTTTCTTGTGTTGTGTTTTGAATACATCATTGCATGGGTACTGCATCAATACATTACTCATTGTTTATAATTTAAGCTTGTATCTGCCATAGCTACCAGGATGTTGAGCTCAGGTTAATATATTGACTTTTGGCGCTCACCCCGACAAGGACTGTGCTGTTACTGAAGATTGGTGATCAGCCTTGGAATAAAGTACTTGTGTTTTGCAGTGGCACTCAGTGACTTAAATTCAAATTAAATATTCTATATCAAACTGACAGCAAAATTTGATTTTCTTGAGTTTTAATTGGCTTTTAATTTAATTGGTAATTTTTGATTTTTTCTAAATCATTTCTCTCTTCAAATTTTACGCCAGTGATTTTTGCAATGATGGACAGGGGGCCTAAGGCTCAGCTGAAAGTTGAAGAAGACCCACTAAGAGATTTCCCAAAGAGCCTGGTAGGAAATATGTCTGTTGCAATCATTCCCACAGGAGCAAGATGATGTTGAGGGGATGGAGGAACGAGTTGACAATGAGATTGATTTGGGCAGGTACTACAGGGGTGTTTAAGTCCAGGAGAAGCATCACCTCTGCTATCCAGGGCAGAGAGAGTATGTCAGTCCAGAGTTTGTCCCAATCTGAACTGGAGGACATACAGACCAAGAAGGTGTTGAAATTACATTTGCCTTTCTCTGCCTTGAAGGAGAAAAAACTGGGGTTTGCGGCTGATGAGAAGCGGAAACAGAAACTTGTGCGTTATAGGACAATAAGTTAACTCTGGCTTTAGAGGAGAAGAATGCCTTGCTAGCACATGAAGGGAGTCAATACAAAACAGATTTGAGATGATTGAAGAGTGCCTGTGAGTCTGGTGAAGATGGTGGCAGTGACATTGAAGTGCCTAGGAAAGGTATACAAGTGCACATCTTCTAAGTCTTGATGTCTAGTTATGTTGTGGGAGATGGCATTGATACATCTCTTGCAGTATATGAGGTGGCCCCAAAGTGTACAAAGAATCAACATGTTTAAGTATATGCACATTGCATGGAGGGATATCTCATTGAACCTGGAAGTAGCTGATCAGAGGAAGTATGTTCCGATGATGAAAGCCCTAATAGTTTAACCCCCAAGATGAATTGTTTGAATTTCAGGGAGAGCTACAAGCAGTCACATTAGTAATGATGGCACGTTGTAAGGAATTAATTTACAGAGTTGTGCCTCTGGTAGATACCGAACTCACTGTGCCAAAGAGCTTGGAAAGGAAGCTGACCTGTGGATCAACACCAGAGTGACAAAGAAGGCACCTGGGGAAAAGGGAGATTACAAGAAAGTTAAACTAAGTCCCCAACAGGAACGGGAAGGGAGGAAGTAAAAAATAACCAAAAGAAATTCTCTAAAGGCCCCAAAAGAGTTTCTAGGGATGGGAGTACCATTCGCCTTCAGGTTACAGGAGGGAGTTTTAGAGAGAGGGAAACCATGGAGCCTTTCCAGCCCTGGCGCTATGACTCTCTCTAGCAAGGGGACAAGAAGGGAGATTCCTTTTTCCTTAAGACGAAGGCCCATACAGGTGAGCATACACTACCTATTGACAGAGTAGTTCTGAGGAGGAGACTGTCTGAATTAACTTTAAGAATAGTGCAGAGCAGGCTTCTGTAATGAGTAGTTTGTGAGTTACTTAAAGCTCTCTAGCTACCTGTAACTACCTTTAAGAAGGTCTCCTCTGTCCCACCCAGCCTACTAAATTAGAAGCTTTGATTGGTTGAATCAACATGTGTACACTTTAATTGAGAGTGTATATTTGAGACAAAAATATATTTATTGTAGGGCCTCATAGGCTGATATTTGGAGACAAATGGCTGAATTTGCATAATATATTTAATCTAACATTTGAGTGATATGTGATGTGGCACTGGGAAGTTGAAAGGCTGGCGGTAAGGGGACTTGGGGTGCCCCTGGGGGCCCCTGCACTGCCCATGCACTTGACATGGGCAGTGCAGGGGCCCCCAGGCATAGCACCGAATTTCGGGCAGTGAAATGTGCGACGGGTGCTACTGCACCCGCTGCACTTCAGCATTGCCGCCGGCTCTATTACGAGCCGGCAGCAATGTTGATGTGACATTTCCGCCGGGCCAGCGGACGGTAACACTGTTACCGTCCGATGGCCCAGCGAAAATGTCATAATAGGGAGCCAGGAATACCGCCGGCAATGGCGGTATTCTGTCTCCAGCGGCCTCCGGCGGTCTTTTTGCAAGACCGCCGAGGTCGTAATGACCCCGAAAATTATTTGATTACCTTTTTTCCTACTGCTATTAAATCGTTCTCATCCAATTGAAAAAAATGCTATTCTACTCTTTGTATGTTTGTATGTTTGGTGGCCATAATTATTTTTTACAGGGAGTGTGTTAACCTATCTTTTCCAAAAACTCATAAAAATAATTCTGCACACCAATTTCTTTGGAAAGCATTTGATTCATTTTTTTAAAATATGGTTAATTCTTTATTTATGAATCGACACATCTGCTAAGATATCTAATATAGTTTTTGTGAATAAGGAGAAATGCATATTAATTAGTGTTATTACGTTAGGTGTATTGTTTATACTCCTTTTTTTATTTTAGTTTCCCTTTTGGTGAGATCGATATTGTATGCAACTTCTGGTTTTTAACATAGTTAGTCACATATTTGGTTGTTTGTGGTGTATATTTTTTTAATTGTGATTCTTGTTAGTTTTGTATACAATTAATAATAATAATAAAGACACTGAAATGTAAAAAAAAGTTATCACAGGTCCTTATGGGTAAGTTACATTACAACAGAAGATAGTGTTGGAAAATGTACATCGTTTTTCCATGATTACAAAGAAAACATACAAAAATGGTGAACATCAATTAGTCATTTCATGCAGTGTATGTCAGTAACTGTGCCTGTAAGGAAAATGAAACACTGCAACTTAGTCAAAGTTTGTAAATTACATGTGCTATAATCATCACATCAAACTTAGAGAGTTTCCAAATATTATATGATGTCAAAAAATGTGTTCATATGTTGCAACATGCATGCACATGTGTATGTAGACATGTATAACATAAACCTGGGAGACAGACCAATCTTCAGAATGATGATACAGTCTAACTGGCCTACAGAAGTGCTACAATGGGAGTACCTTCTAATATTGCTTTGAAACTTTGATTAGATATTTTAAAATATTTTAAAATATGTGTATTTTACAAAGTTTTATTACATCTGTATTTAAGTGAATGCTACATTAGAAAAGACGTGCTCGCTACAACTCCTTTTTCTGAATTCTTTTACACATGGCCCTGACAATAATTTTGATATTGTTAGATGTACTCACAAATCCAGTGATTTTAGGAAGAGGCCACTTTTCCTCTATTGCTATAGTTGTTCTTTATATCCTTTATCTGAACAGTTAAGGACATCTGTGAGTTCCCACATATACATGATAGTGTAGGGCACCAAAATCATATTTCAAAGTCCCTTAAAAACACAAAGATTGGGCTGGATGTTTGCTTTCAATAATATGCTTCATAGAGCTGCAGTTATTTCAAAAGCCATGGTCTGTGCAAAAGAGAATGTATCATTTCCAACTCTTAACTTCAGAAAGAGCAGCTTCAGTGAGTAGTTCTATCTGAAAATTAATAATGCTGCAATGGAGAAAAACAGCAAAGATACATATGAAATGAAGAATTCATATTGACATTTTATTTTATTTTAAAGTATGTTGACAGTTAAGACAAAACTATAGCAAATATTGTAATGAGACATATATGCAACTTTAATTTTTTTAAAAACCTAAGAATATCACTTCATACAATTTTTCTTGGGTTGGCAAATACCCAGAACCTTATTTTAATATTATGACTAAGCTTATAGTGTTCCAAGTATTTACCCTTATCCTAATGCTAATCTGTATCCAAAACTGAATTTCTAACCTTAACCTGAACCCTACCTCTAACCTAAACTTTAAAACGGTGTAGGAAATGCTGACTCTGAAAAAGACCAGTGTTAAAAATCACCCTATAATATCTGTGAAAGTGGCATAATCAACAATCACAACCTGCAACAATTTACAATTTTTGTAAGTGCCCATTGTCAAATTTCAGGGATTGTTTTCTGATGCGTACAGATAGCACTCGTCAGCTGTGGCCAAACATGTGCTACTGACTGGTTCTATCTGGAGTTAGCAGTTTTCAGCAGCAAAAAAATCTTTTATATTAACAACATTTCTTTGAGTTGAAGCCATCAAGGATTGTGACTTTAGCTCCATCTTGGCATGGACTTTTTGAACCTTGTGGTAACAGTTGAGGTTTAGGTACCACCTACTTTAACCTTGTGACAATAGTTGAGGTTTAGATCCCATCATTAAATATGATCTGACATAACATTTTAAAAGTAGTACTTTGCCACCTAAAAAACAGTTAGTAATGCATATGGTTTGCCTGCATTGCATCCAATATCTTGTTATTATTGCATAACAATAGTGAACTTTTAATGCAAGTTATCTATTTATGCCTGTAGGACAAATGTTATAATTTATTTTCCAATAATATCTCATACTGAATATATTTGTTTTTCAGCTTAATTTCTTTAGAGATTCATGTTCTTTGAGTTCCAACAGAACACGAGCTTCTTGGTAAACTATTGTGTGAATAACCTAATCCATCTATAATCTGAAATTCTGATTAGATGGCACTTCTGGTTTTCTTCAGACTTCTGCTGAGGAAGAACATCCTCATGAACATATTGAGAAAGATCCTGCATTCACACAGAATCCCTCCCATATGGACACCAGTCTCCCAGACCTTTCTTCTCAGGGTCTTTCTCTTATTCAGTACTACCTTTGCACCATTCCTGCTTACACAGATGCTGTTTCTCACAGACCCTTCACCATTTACCAGTTTACACTATTATAACAGTATAGCTCTACCACAGATCTTTGTGTCACAAACTTATCTTTCACTGAGAGCGACCACAGCCTGTTCCATATTGCCAATGCATATTCCCTATGACCACTGTTACTTGGTAAGGGGGAGGGAGGAGAACAGAATGGAGGGGACTTTATTTGAAGCTATTATGGGCATTGGTTGTCTTCACACCAAAGTAATCAAATACACAATCGGCAAACATGCACAATAATAAAATTGAATAACATTACATTCTATGTCATCAGTTTAGCACTAATGTAATGGTAAGATAAAGGAACTTTAGGGGATGTATATGAATAATGTTGTGCACTGAATTGTAGTATATCTTCCTTGGTAGCCAACATTAAGAGTATCCACCATATATCACAAAAAAAATCTAATGTGGATAAGGCACCGGAGTTCCAATCTATAAATGCCAAAGCATCCACTAAAAGGTATTGCAATACATGCATCATCAAAAAATATCTCTGTGGCAAACACAGCAACAGCACGTAAGTGAGGCCATATCTCCCTTTTTCCCCTGAGCACATTGAGCTCATTTCTCCACCATTAAAACCTTATAGTTCTTATTTTATTTTGATCCTTTTACATAATGTTTAATGAGGATGAACAAAATTGTGGTATGTGCAATAAAATATCTTTAACAATCTGTACATGTTCGTTCCATAATGCAGACAGTGTACTGGCTCCTCACCAGTAAATATTGAAATGTGCATGCCAGTGAACATGAATAGTGTTTTGTGTGTCACAAGTGTGTGACCTCATAGGACCTAGCTGGGTAGAATCATAGCTTAGGCCCTCTTGCTATCAATACTAATGTGCAGGGCTCTCCTCATTGGAATGGTGTGCAGTATTTATAGCACATGACCCTGTTACGTTGCAATCGGTTATTCAGTGTGCAATGCTTTATGTACTGAGACATCTGAATCACGACTTTAGTATTATACATGCAAATACTCAGCATGAGGCACTCAGATATACACCGTATTCCATCGGTGTACATAAATGTTTTCCATGATGCAGTACTTTGCAGTTATGCAGCAGATGTTCATCTCCGTACAGTCTCTTTGCTAACTGATTGATTGTTATCTCAGAAAAACATGGAGTCATGGGCACTACACTACATTGCTGAAGAAGTTTATGTTGTCAAACGTTGTCCTGACATTCAGTGAATGAAGCCATTTTAATTTCCTGTATCTATTGGTTATCAGAGATTGGACTGAATATGGTTTTGTTCACTTCTGTCGCACTGACGCCATTAGGAAGTGTTGCAATGCTGCAGACTGTTGGACTTTTTTGCTTATGCGGGGTCATCCCCAATCTTTTTGCCTCCTGCCTCCTATTTATTCTGACCTGTTGCTGTTGGCTTTTGAACTCTGAGCACTTTACCACTGCTAACCAGTGCTAAAGTGCATATGCTTATCTGTGTAAATTGTATGTAATTGGTTTATCCATGATTGTCATATTTGATTTACTAGTAAGTCCCTAGTAAAGTGCACTAGAGGTGCCAGGGCCTGTAAATCAAATGCTACTAGTGGGCCTGCAGCACTGGTTGTGCCACCCACATAAGTAGCTCTGTAATCATGTCTCAGACCTGCCACTGCAGTGTCTGTGTGTGCAGTTTTAACTGTAAATTCGACTTGGCAAGTGTACCCACTTGCCAGACCTAAACCTTCCCCTTTCTTACATGTAAGGCACCCCTAAGGTAGGCCCTAGGTAGCCCCAAGAGCAGGGTGCAGTGTATTGTTAAGGTAGGATATATAGTAATGTGTTTTATATGTCCTGACAGTGAAATATTGCTAAACCCGTTTTTCACTGTTGCAAGGCCTTTCCCTCTCATAGGTTAACATGGGGCTACATTTAAATCTGATTAAAGTATAGATTCCCTTTGGGAGTGGATGGACATGTGGAGTTTGGGGTCTCTGAGCTCACAGCTTAAAAATACATCTTTTAGTAAAGTTGATTTTAAGAATGTGTGTTTGAAAATGCCACTTTTAGAAAGTGAGCATTTTCTTGCTTATACCATTTCTGTGACTCTGCCTGTTTGTGGATTCCCTGTCTGGGTCAGTTTGACAGTTGGACTGGTTGCACCTCACACTAGATAGTGACACAAAGGGAGCTGGGGTGTATTCTGCATTTCCTGATGAGCCATCTGTGCTGGGAGGGAGGGGAGGAGTGGTCACTTACACCGGAAAGGGCTGTGCCTGTCCTCACACAATGCCATCTGCGACTCCCTGGTGACTGTCTGGGGCCTGGCCTGGGAAAGGCAGGATTTCACATTCAAGAGAGACTTTACTTTGAAGTACGCCTACTTCAAAGGAGAAATTGGGTATAAGAAGGGCACCCAAAACCACAGACTTTAAATCACTTCTGGACATCAAGCGGAACCTCTGCCTGGAGAAGAGCTGAAGAGCTGAGGAGAAGTGCTGCCCTGCCTGTGACTGTGCTTTGTGGAGCTATCCTGAAGTTGCTGCTTCTGCCAGAGTGAGAGAGCAAAGAATGGACTTTGTGTACCTTCCATCTTGTGAAGAAATTTCCAAGGGCTTGATTTAGAGCTTGCCTCCTGTTGTTTGAAGTCTCGAGGACAACAAAGACTTCTCTCTGCCAGCACCTGGAGTCTCTGGAAAGACTCCTGCTCTGACAAGTGGTGCCCTATCCAGTCTTGGGCCCTTGAAAGGAAAGCTGGTGGAAATCCAAGGAAATTGACTTCGGACTACTTCGGACCGACGCCGCTGCTGAATCCTATGACGCCTCTTGCAACCGACTCTGTGATCTTCGCTGGAACGCGACGACCTTCGCAGGCCCGATGCCGCTGCAGCCCGCTGAAGTCCATGACTCCGTGGAAGTCGCCGCACCACGTCGTGACTGACTCCACTCGAAGTGCGCAGATTCAATGTTTCGCACAGACACCGCGATCCCCGACTTCGCGCATCGAATTGTTTTCAGTATTCACCAAAGGTACTGTACTTGGGGGTCTACGCGATTCCGTGTCCGGCGCTGCTGGTGTCGGCTTGTTGGGAAGACTCCATCATGACACTGTGTTAACACCACATCAAAGCATTTTGTGTTTCTAAGTGCTATTTTTGAGTTTAATCTTTAAAAATTAATAACTTGACTTGTGTATGTCTGATATTTGTCGTTCTGGTCTTGTTTTGTTTAGATAAATATTTCCTATTATTCTAAACTGGTGTTGTGTCATTTTGTAGTGTTTTCATTAAGTTACTCTGGGGGTCATTCTGACCCTGGCGGTAAAAACCGCCAGGGCCAACGACCGTGGGAGCACCGCCAACAGGCTGGCGGTGCTCCCATGGGCATTCTGACCGCGGCGGTACAGCCGCGGTCAGAAACGGAAAACCGGCGGTGCACCGCCGGTTTCCCGCTGCCCTGGGGAATCCTCCATGGCGGCGCAGCTTGCTGCACCGCCATGGGGATTCCGAGCCCCATACCGCCATCCTGTTCCTGGCAGTTTTGGCCGCCAGGAAGAGGATGGCGGTATGGGGTGTCGTGGGGCCCCTGGGGGCCCCACAAAGATTTTCAGTGTCTGCCATGCAGACACTGAAAATCGCGACGGGTGCAACTGCACCCGTCGCACCCCTTCCACTCCGCCGGCTCCATTCGGAGCCGGCATCCTCATGGAAGGGTGTTTCCCGCTGTGCTGGTGGGCGGCCTTCTGGTGGTCGCCCGCCAGCCCAGCGGGAAACTCAGAATAACCGCGGCGGTCTTTTGACTGCGCAGCGGTATTCTGCCGTCGGGACTTTGGCGGGCAGCCTCCGCCGCCCGCCAAGGTCAGAATGAGGGCCTGTGTGTGTTGGTACAAATACTTTACAACTAGCACTCTGAAGTTAAGCCTACTGCTCTGCCAAGCTACCAAGGGGGTAAGCAGGGGTTAGCTGAGGGTGATTCTCTTTTACTCTGACTAGAGTGAGGGTTCTTGCTTGAACAGGGGGTAACCTGGCTGTCAACCAAAGACCCCATTTCTAACACAGACGATTTGTTTTCTTCTTAGCATGTATACTTGTGTGTATGAATGTGCTATGCCATTATTATCAATGCTGGTAAACACTGCATTCGACATTGATGTGCATAACATGGACTGAGTTCACTGAGTGATTCCCCTGCCATAGATGCAATTGTTAAAATGCAATTGTTTGAAAAGAGACAGATTTTAGGAGGTATAACGAGCCCAGGCTCTTCATATTTAATTGGATTGGATGTCTTATTTGAGTTTTGGACTACAGGTAATGTGGTAGCTCCTAAATGTGATCTAAGGTGGTCTCAGTGTTCTGTCAGTGTATCCGATAAATGTCTTCCAATGACTGTTGAATTAAGATTATTATAATGTGAAAAACTATCTCCTTCCTACATTGCTACTGGGCTTTCTCTGTCTCCACTCTTCTTGAATTTTAAATTATGTCTCCAAAAATTCCCCACATGAATAACATCTTCACATGAGAGGAGAACAAATCTGGGTTAAATGTACTTTTCTCAACTAATAATGCAAATCATTTTTTTAGTGGATTCTATTCAGTGATTAACTACTATTTTGGATTTGAAAATTTAGCACAGCTGTTCAGAGCAATTTTCACTTTTCATAGGCAAATCATATAGTTCATTGTTAATGTCATCTACAAATATGCTAAATTATATAAAAAGAAAGAAGTAATATTTGCAACTGCAATATATGAACTAAGGGTGAGATGCACAAATGCACTTTGCAGTTGCAAACCCTGACATTCACAAAATTACATGATTTAGAGCCAGAAAATTGCATTTTAAATGTATTAACTCCCTTATTGAATCACAATAATAAAGTGGTGTTCAACGGACATTACCTCCTAATCACAATGAGACGTGTCCATGGTTTGAAACTACAATTGTAGTTGCAAATCTTTGAAAAGTTGCAGATATGTTAAAGGAGACGGTAACTCACTTTAAAGAGGAAGCTCTCTCTACTGGATAGCTTCCCCTTTGAAAATTGCGGCAGTTTGCCTTATAGATAGCAGAAAGTGGTCCAAAGGAAAAAAAAAGTCTCTCAACACACGGGCAAATTTGGAAATGCAAGTGCAGGGATAGTGCCTGAAGTTCCTTGTAGACCACCATCACTCGTTTAAAGTAAACCACAGCAAACAGTGACTTGATAAGTTGATATTCATTAGGTCTCCTACTCTGCACCCCCTGCGAATGGACATTTTGTGAGATGTTCTTGTGGTTCATAGTTCATATTGCAAAATTTCAGACAGACTTCCCCTCTTGAGGGCTTCTGAAACCACAGTATACCGGGGAAACAAGAAGGATGGATAATGTTATGGCTGACATCCTCACTTAATGACAAGGCTTGATACTGATGTTTGGAACTGGTTTGCTTTAACACATTTTAAAATTATTAACATTTTATTTTTGATGTGTCATCTTTTCAGAGTGAAACTTACCATTAAATTGATATGTTTATCATAGATTAATGCAGTTATAGAAGAGTATTTAAATGCTTCCGATGAGCAGTGATACTACTTTGACTAAAAAAAAAATGGAGCACAGAAGAGTGACTCTTCCACTGAAGATGAAGTAATGAAATACAAATAATGAATCAGATGATAATTATATTGGACAGATTTGCCAAAAATTGAAAAACTACCCTCAATAATTGATTTAGACCTTTTAAGGACTCTGATTCATAGTTGGTTGAAATGATTAGTTGATAAACAGAACTCGAGCATGTCTTGTTTTGAAGGCCTTGGAAGCCTTTATGATGATTGCTTCAAAGACCGATGGTGTAACAAAAGGGGATTCTAATTTCATGCACCAAAATTACATTTATTATGTGACTACAGCTAATAGGATGGCTTGAGACAATCATAAAATGGTCCATCCTAACTGGAGAAAAGTTGAGCTGAAAACATAATATCAACATTATTTCATCTAAATTGATGGTTTATTCTGCCTACTAACAAGGTGGATGTTTTAAACGAAATGAAATGAAAACCAAATTTATAAACCATGGGTATAACAGAAGGAATCAATCTGCTGTAACTACTAGAAACTAGCTGACCTTGGACAGTCAAGAACAATCAACCGGGAAGACCTTAGGTCCCTACGAAACAAAGATTCAGGTTTTAGTACCCTTTCTAAAGGCCAAGCGATTTTGCGATTTGGTCACAGATTTAGATTGATCTTTTTGAGGTTTTGTTCGGGTGCTAGATCTTAGAATTTGCATTGTTATTTCTATTTTGAGTTCTGGAATTCTCCCCATTCTTTTCCATTTAAACTTACTTATCTGGTTATTTAAACATAAAGTAGTTGTTAGAAATGGGGTCTCTGGTTAGCAGTCAGTTTGCACTCTGTCCAACCAGGGACCCTTACTCTAGTGAGTGTAAGGGAGATACACTGCTCAGAAATGGGGTCACTGGTTGGCAGTCAGTTTGCACTCTGTCCCCCCAGGGACCCTCATTTTAGTGAGGGTCAGAGACATAAACTGCTCAGATAACCCCTGCTCACCCCCTTGGTACCTTCGCACAAGCAGTCAGGCTTATCTCAGAGGTAATGTACAAAGTATTTGTACCAACACACACAATAACACAGTGGAAACGCCACAAAAGCTCTCAACATCAGTAGAAACATAGCCACTATTTCTCTAAGTAAAGCAAGACCACAACAACAAAAATCCAACATACACAAGCAAAGTTATGAATTTTCAAAGATTAAACTTGAATATAGCGCTTAGAAACACAAATGCTTCAATTTGGTGTAATCACAGCATTTTGACTGAGTCGCTCCCAACAATCCAACACCAATAGCACCAGTCACGGAGTTGCACGGACCCAAAGAGGTACAATATCTTTTGAAAATGAGGAAACAAGCTGGTGCACAGAGTCCGGGAAGCGAGGCTCTCCCACCATGTAGGAAGATTTGCAGTAGACCAACAGACCTCTTCTTTATTTTCAATCACTGGCATGGGGGAGGCTGATGTGCAGATTAGGGCTTACAATACCATGGTTTTGGATAGCATGTTAGTAGTGCAAGTAGGGATTCTAGAACCATTATTGTGTCAGTATGGTGGGACTTTTCCTATGTTTCCCTTTCCTTGTCCCTGCTTTGCCTTTATTATGTTTTATTTTCCTCATAATCACAATACATGCCTTTTTACATAGAATGTAGTTGATTCAATAAAAACTTATTCAACCTAGTCCTGCTTCTGTTTTGCACCTGTATGTGTGAAACAAATGTGACTGAGAGCAAAGGGGTAAGATCAGTAAGCATTAGAGCTCATGACAGGTGAAGAGTTGGAGAGTAAGGTAGCAGTATGGCCTTGCTGGGCATTTGGTGCTGGGGTCTATTGCATGATAAAGAAGATTAATGTCTGGAAAAATTGGTCAAAGGTGCTTAGGTGTTGATTCGTAGCTTGGATTACCATGTTCCCCATTCTGAAGATGGATATGGTGACCTCCCCTTTAAAGCTTTATGAGGGGGCAATAGTAAGCTTGGTTCCATAAGGGATTTTTGTTCTGTTTGCTACTTGTGGATGAGCAGAGATAAGATTTCTCCACTTTGCTGAATGTCTAGAGTAGAAGGTGAAATCAGTCCTTTGATAACCAATGTCTGCGCTGAAATAGGTGTCTGCTATTATTATATATACTGTTAGACCTGACAGCCTTATGGTAGTCACCCCTAACTTTTTGCCTGCCTGCCTCCACTTTTGAGATAGTGTTTTTGCTAGTTTTTAGACTCTGCACACTTTACCACTGATAACCAATGCTAAAGAGCATATGTTCTCTCCCTTTAAACATGGTAACATTGGATCATACCCAATTGGGCTATTAAATGTACTTATACATCCCTAGTAGAGTGCACTATATGTGCCCAGTGCCTGTAGATTAAATGCTACTAGTGGGCCTGTAGCACTGACTGTGCCACCCACTTCAGTAGCCCCTTAACCTTGTCTTAGGCCTGCCATTGCAAGGCCTGTGTGTGCAGTTTCACTGTCAATTCGACTTGGCATTTAAAAGTACTTGCCAAGCCTAAAACTCCCCTTTTGCTACATATAAGACACCCCAAGGTATGCCCTAGGTAACCCATAGGGCAGGAGCTGTGTAGGCAAAAGGCAGGACATGTGCCTATGTAGTTTACATGTCCTGGTAGTGTAAAACTCCCAAATTCATTTTGTGCACTGCTGTGAGGCCTGCTCCCTTCATAGGCTAACATTGGGGATGCCCTCATACATTGTTTGAGTGGTAGCTGCCGATCTGAAAGGAGTAGGAAGGTCATAATTAGTATGGCCAGAATGGTAATACAAATCCTGCTGACTGGTGAAGTTGGATTTAATATTACTATTTTAGAAAAGCCACTTTTATAAAGTGAGCATTTCTCTGCACTTAAATCTTTCTGTGCCTTACAATCCACGTCTGGCTGGGCTTAGTTGACAGCTCCCTTGTGCATTCACTCAGACACACCCCAAACACAGGATACTCAGCCTCACCTGCATACATCTGCATTGACTGCCAATCAAAGACCCCATTTCTAACATATACACACATACACACACACATACACACACCCACACACATACACACCCACCCGCAAAAACACACACAGGGACACACACACACAATTTGTATATTCTCGTTGAAAAAAAAAAAAGTTAAAGGGAGGTTATAGTTAGCGTAGGTGACATTAAAAAACAAACACTAAACTTCATCAGTTATACTTATTTTAAGTAACTATAACTCATGCCCTAAAGCAACTATAACGTGTGCCCTAGGGGCTGGAGTACAAGACTGTCTTGTGATTGTTTTTATGATTGTATTTTCTAGGCTGAAAAATGTTAAAAGAAAGAATCAGATATGCTCCTGTTATTTTCACAAACAAAATATATATCTTACTATTTAGTTCCCCATTTTTCACCCACAAAATGTAATAATAAAAACTATGTTAAGATAAACTCACAGACTTCTTTTGTCATTTAAACATTTTTATAATGATCAATATTATTAAACACTGCATTGTGTGATTTTGTGAAATATACATTAGTATAAAAATGTTGATGATTTTTTTAGAAAGATGGTCGATCTGCTTTATATATATATTGATATGTTCACCCCTTTATAGAGCCAGTAGACTCAATTTTATATTTTGGTTTTGAGACTTTTTGACAACATCAGCAAGTCTGCCTGAGAGTGGCCAGGACCTCCAAGACCAACTTCATACTGTGCATGCCAGAAGGCCATACATGACGTTCATGCATGACTGCTTGCAAGCCAGGCTCTGTGGTCAACACCTCGCTGTACACAGCTGTGCATGGCGGGTTGTTGGTTGCCACTAGGAGGTGGACACAGGGCCTCGCCATGCACAGCTAATTTCTCCACATATTACATCACTCATGATCTAATCTATGACTTCACTAATACCATGGAGGCAATACCTCAAATGACATCTATATACTTGTATTCAAATATCAGTCTTCAAAACTTAAGAAAATTACTGCTGAGATTGATATCCGAATACAAATATTATGGATGCACATGGTCACTTTAATTTGAATTACATGCACCTCAAGAATGATTATGACTGTGATGTTAAAGGTTGTCAAGCAAAAAGGAATGGATGTTATCAGTAACAATTAACATTATATTACATCGTAGTGAAAACATAGAATGTTACAACAAGTTTGCTGAACTATGGGACATGTAGGCTGGTATTATGGAGTCATGTGACATTCAAGCTTAAAAGCACCTGAATTTGATTACTTCAAACTCTTCCCTGTGATCAAGGCACATTCACCGAAATGCATTAGGATTGCATTTGCGCAGGCTATTTCTTACCATGAATAAGTGCCTGGGATTATTTTGAACTTGGGCTTCGAGATTTTCTTTTGTTGTGGATTTATAATGGGCAGGATGCTCCGTCCCTGCCATTTGAAGCCCGCTGCAGGGATGGGGGCCCCCAATGATGGATGTGTCTTCTCTGGAATTTATGATGGTGGGCATGACCCGCTTGCCAGCCTGACATGGCACTAAACTGGATATATTTACATTGCCACTGAGACAAGAAAGGGATATATATATATACGTATATATATATATATATATATATATATATTTTTTTTTTTTATATATATATATATATATATACATATATATACGTGTGTGTGTGTGTATATATATATAGATATATAGCCGGCTCGGGTAGCTGCGGACGAGAGGAGTGCCTGGGGGTCGCGTGGGAGCCCCTAGAATTGGAGGGCACACCCTCGGGCTGGTCTGGCTGAGAGGTGGTGGCCTCAGCGGGGCCGCAAGTGGTTAGAGGCGGCGGCCGGGCCTTTGGATCGGCGGCCGGTGGTGGGGGCCGGCCAGGCCTCGGCCCGCCACTGGTGACAGTGGGGGCCCTGGACTGTGGGCCCTGGAGGAGGTATAGCGCAGGGCCCCCGGCCACTGTGGAGCTGCCGAGGCGTGCACGGAGGATCGCGGCCTGGGCCTGCGGCCCTTAGCGGGTGAAGACAGAGGGCTGCACCGCCCGTGGAGGCATCAGGTGCGGTGGGTGCCGCAGGGTCGTCTGGCCTCCCTGCGATGTGGTGAATGGGAGAGGCCTCGCGGACACGCAGCACTAGCCCCTTAGGGGATCGGCGGGACCGCTCGGCCCGCTGGGTGACACGGTGCAGTTTGGAGTGGCAAGGTGGGACGGAGTACAGCGAGGATATTGAGAGTTGTCGAGCCGTGAGGCTGCGGCTGGCTGGCCCTTGGCTGGGTCTAGAGACTTGGGGGGGGCGCGGAGGCAGCTACTTAAAGGGTGCAGCGGCAAAGGCTCCCTTAGCAGTGAAACAATAGTTTGGAAGGCCTAGGAGGGGCATGGTGGTGTTGCAGACGGTGTTGGAGACTCGGCGGGACGGGACGGCCCACGGCGAGGAGACGGAGAGCAGGTGAAAGGACGTATCTGGGGGGCTCACTCAGCGGTCTCGTGCAACGGAGGAGGTGGCGATGGCATCCTCTAAGGCCAAGAGGGACCAGTCAGTTCGAGAGATGCTAACTAGATCGCACCCGGTGCAGAACCGTCAAGCGGAGGCCGCGGCTTCGACAAGGGGAGCTGATCAGTTGGGTGACATGGAGGCGGAGGGTGAGGCCCCTATTACAAAAAGCTTCCTTACTTCTCTGTTTGACTCACTGCGGGTAGACCTGCAGGAACTTCGCAGAGATATCTCCCAGGAAGTACGCAAATTGAGATCGGACATTACTTCTTTGGGGGAAAGTGTGTCTAACATCGAGGATAATGAGGTCTCCAGAGGGGAGGAGGTCGAGCAGCTTCAGCAGGAGGTACTCCGTCTACGCGAACAGCAGGAACAGTTGCAGCTCATGGCTGAAGATTAAGAAAACCGCTCCCGGCGCCACAATATTCGCATTAGTGGTGCCCCGCAGGAAGCTGAGGGAGACAATATCCGAGAGTTTGTTACGGCCTTGTTTAGTTCCCTCCTATCGCCTGAGGGCTCGTCGGAGATAATCTTGGATCGGGTTCACAGAGTAAGCTGGGTGGGAATGCCGGAGTGCGCCCCCTCAATATCCTGGCATGCGTCCATAACTTTCAGGTCAAGGAAGCAATACTTCAGAAGGTGCGGAACATGCTGCAGATTCAGTTTCGGGGACATTCTCTGCAGCTTTATCAAGATCTTTCTGTGTTGATACTGCAGAGGCGCAGAGAGTTCAAGCCTGTTACAGACCATCTCCGGGCGACTTCTACATCCTATACTTGGCGCCATCCCTTCCGTCTGGTGTTCCGATGGGGTGATCAGTTGAGACAGGTGAGAACGCTCCAGGAGGCCCGTCGGCTGCTGGGAATGGATGAGGTGGAGAAGAGAGATGGGTCCCCCAGAGGTGGCCCTGTAGGGAGTCAACCCAGATGGCACCGACAGGAGAAGAGGCTGAGGCCAACCCTCTCACCTTCCCCCTTTGTTGTTTGCGGGGTTGGCACCTCAACGCGGCGCATCAGGTGACCCTGGGTCTGTGGGGTACGGATGGGATCCCGAGCTATACTTCCTGGCTGTATAAGCTTTTGTACATTTTGGCCATGGAGAAATTAACTCTAGTGGTCGACCAGCGAGCAGATGTATTAGCTGAGCTATGGAAACCTTTCATTCAGATTCTATCTGCTGAATTTAATGAGCTCACATGCCCTGTCTATCTGAGGGTATTGAGGTTACTGGGAGATGACTAGAAAGGAGCAGGAGGGGGGGCCTGGGGAATGGGGGGCTGACCGGGTCTGGGCCTGGGGGTCGGGCGGGCACGGGTGGTCTCGCTGAGCATTGCTGTGAGAGATTTGTTACGTCTTTTGCTATGACTGGTTGTGCCTTTTTGTTCCATTTTTGTTTCTCTATTTTTAGATGGGGCTTCAGCAGTAGTGGGGTCCCGTGTAAGTCGGGCCCATTGGGTGAGATGGAAGAGCTTATCTTAGCTGTGGCTATATGCCCTTTCATTGGAGCCTCTGCCTGGGGCTTGTTCCTTTTGGATGCGAAACGCCGCCGGCCTGAGTGGTTGTAGGCGCATGGCTGTGTAAGATGTTATTTGTATTCTAAATACCAATAAACAGATTTGATCCATAAATCACAGCTAATTACTCCACATATTATATCATTGATGACATCTTCTTTGGCGTCTTTGATATTATCACTGCAACATCTGCAATAAAATTATTGATAAGAAAACTGCGCATAGCAAGAGGACGAGTTATAGTTACCGTAGGGTGTGTGTTTTAGTTATTTGAAATAACTCTAACTATATCTGCTGAATTTCTATGGTTTTATAACATCCCTGTATATATATTTATATAGATAAGATAAGAATATATCTATATATATATATATATATATATATATATATATTTATATATATATTTTTTTTAACCTAGTGGTGGCCTGCACTGGGGAGTTACAGTTAGGACCTAGTTTCCATAGGAAGAGTGTTTTTTATTTTGCCTATTACCTTGGCGCTGCTTAATGAAGCTTTATGAAAACAATTTTAACTTATACTTTGCTCAATTGAGCTTCTGTCCTGAACGTTGTGGGGTGATGTGTCAAGTGGGAGCCGACAAAATAGAGGGGTCCCAAAATGTGTTTTCCTCATAAATTTTTCCATTGGACCTTTGGACACACCTACAGCCCAAACTACTGAACTGAATTACACCAAATTTGGCAAAAGCTAAATTCTGTTTCACAGATCACTATTGTTGTAGTTTGGTGTAAATCTGTTCAGTAGTTTTGCAGTAATTTAAGACCAAACAATATAGCTATATGGGATGTGGATCTCCTGCAGATCTGATTGGCTGCCAACACTTGGATAAGGAATTGTTGGCAGCCATCTTGGGACTCGGCTTCATGGATTGATAGTCTGTTTCCTGCATCATTTAAACTTACAAATGAACCTGTTCAAATACTCCTTTTGACAAGAGAAAACAGTACTTTTGAATATTAAATAGAACACGCCTAAGTAGGTCTTGTAGCCCACAAGGTAGGGGGAGTAGTACTGAAAAGTTGAACATGCAAGAATATAGTGTTGCCATGTACCTATAGTGACTAGACCCCAAGGGGTAATTTTTCTAAGGATGGTGGAAGCTTTCCTAAGAGGAGAAAATACAGTTCAGATAAAATAGTAATCCAGCCACCTTTGATTTGGGAAAAGTTACAGAGATGATTCAATCACTATTTTTAATGTTTAGTAAAAATCCCATCCACAGGTAAAGTTGAATTATTAATACTTATTTAAGAAAAGTAACTTTTAAAATGTAATACTTTGTCTGCCTGAACCTATGGTACTCTAATTAGCATTAGCCTGTCCACACCTGGCCCCTGTCAGTGATTCCACTCAAAGAGGTGTGAAAATGAATTATTCCCAGAACAGAAAGAATGGCTTAGGCCTTTTGGCAGGAAGACCTAGGTGTGAGATATGTGACTCCGATCAGCTTAATTAGGGCAGCTGGCAAAGGTTCAGGAATGTCATTAAATTGAAAGAGTCCAGAGTGAGGCCGACCCATTCATAGTTGAGTATAAAAGAAGAATAGAGGAAGAGAATCCTTTGTTTTCAAGGGCATATGTATCCAGCTTAGCACCACCCAAGTGGGAGGGGGAGACGGTCCCAGAACAAGTTTGCTGTAGTTGAGGAGAAGGAAACTTCTAATTTTCCTGCACACACCCTTGCTGGCACACCAGCCACAACCACGTTCAAAAAGGTTATGCCATATTGGATTTTACTTAGAATAGTGTTCTGTACGATAGTTTGCAGTGACGTAAACAGTGTGTAATTCAAAAATGGGTAGGGTTGACATTGGGAATTTTTTCCTCATTGGGTATGGTGTGTCCAGGAGTAATCCCACCCACTGGCTAGTAAACCCTACAAAGGTAGTATCTCACCAACAGCTCATCAGAACACATCTGGACCTGAGGAAGTGCAGAAGAGGAGTGTATCTGCTGTCAGTGACCTATGTGGTAACCTGAACCTACCTGTGCCCAGGTCTGAGAAAGGGACTTCAGAGTCATAATTCATTTTCTTTCACCGAAGACACCTGCCTTGAGAAGCAGAAGAATAATCAGTGCCCACCAGTCAGAGACTTCTGGACACAACATTTAAGAAGCAGAAAGGTCATGAGTGCATTCCAGTCAAGGGCTTCCAGTCTCAAAATAGGCAACACTGCTGCTGGTCCTCAAACCCCACTTGAATCATGTAGCCATTTATGTGATTATTGACTTATTTTCAATGCTTTTGGCAGAATAAGCCAAGACGAATTTGGCCCATACTTGATTAGCATTTTAGGGTCAGCAAAAGGCTTCTTGAACAGATGTACAATCCCTGCAGACTTCCACATTGAAGGACCATATCCAGTAGAGCAGTGGAAGAACCTTATTTTAAGGTACAATCGTAGAACTGGGTAGACTGATTAGTAAGAGGGAAACAGATATGAAGAAGCACATTTCCACTGAGTGTCATGTTCAGGGCAGGGTGGCAGATAAGCATGAGTGTTTGTTAGAAATGGGGTCTTTGGTTGACAATCAGGTTACCCCCTGTTCAAGCAAGGACCCTCACTCTAGTCAGGGTAAAAGAGAATCACCCTCAGCTAAGCCCTGCTTACCCCCTTGGTAGCTTGGCAGAGCAGTAGGCTTAACCTCAGAGTGCTAGGTGTAAAGTATTTGTACCAACACACACAGTAACTTAATGAAAACCACTACAAAATGACACAACACCAGTTTAGAAAAATCTGAAATATTTATCTAAACAAATCAAGACCAAAACGACAAAAATCCGACATACACCAGTCAAGTTATGAATTTTTTTAGATTAAACTCAAAAATAGCGCTTAAAAACAAAAATGCTTCAATGAGATGTTAACACAGCGTCGTGACGGAGTCGTTCCCAACAAGCCGACACCAGCGGCGACACAAGGTGGCAGGGGCATTCTTCATCCCAAAGGGCATCACGTTGAAGTGGAAGTGCCCATCTGGGGTAGAGAATGCTGACCTCTCCTTTGCCCCCTCAGTTAAGGCAATCTGCCAGTACCCAGATGTTAAATCAAACGTACTGAGGTACTTGGCAGCTCCTAACCGATCAATGAGCTCATCAGCTCGGGGGATGGGGTGGGCGTCAGTCTTGCTGACAGCATTGAGACCCCTGTAGTCCACACAGAACCTAAGTTCCGGAGTGGCACCAGGAGCAGCAGCCTTTGGGACCAATACCACTGGGCTGGCCCAAGGCCTGCTGGAGTGCTCAATAACTCCTAGGGTTAACATTTTGGAGACGTCCTCCTTAATGCAAGCCCTGACCCTGTCAGTCACCCTGTAAACCTTATGCTTAACAGGTGTACTGTCCCCAGTGTCCACATCATGTGCGCACAGGTGTGTGACTCCTGGGATAAGGGAAAACAGCGAGGCGAACTGTACCAACACGTGGCGACAGTCCGTATGCTGTTCCTCAGTCAGGGAGGGGGAGAGGATCACTCCCTCCACAGACCCATCTTTCTCTCCTACAGACAGGAGGTCAGGAAGAGGCTCACTCTCTTCCTCCACCCCGTCATCTGTCGCTAGGAGAATGTATAGCTCAGTTCGCTCAAAGTGTGGTTTGAGGCGGTTGACATGTAGGACCCTCAAAGGGTTCCTGGGGGATTGCAAGTCTGCCAGATAGGTGACCTCGCTCTTTCTTTCACACCACCTCAAAAGGCCCAGTCCACTTATCTTGGAGAGCCCTAGGCTCCACTGGTGCCATGACCCACACTTTTTGTCCAGGCTGAAACTCAACCAAAGTGGCATTCTGGTCGTACCACCGTTTCATATCCTCCTGGCTTGTTTCCAGGTTCTCCTGAGCGAGACTCCTGAAGCGGGCAGTCTGGTTTCTTAGTGCCGGCATGTAGCTAAATACATCCTGGGGTGGTTTACTAAGAGCTTTCTCCAAAGCCTCCTTCACCAGACTGAGCGGTCCCCTCACAGGGTGGCCATAGATGAGCTCAAAGGGGCTAAAGCCAAGTCCCTTTTGAGGCACCTCCCTGTAGGTGAACAGAAGGCATGGCAAGAGGACGTCCCACTTAAGCCTCAAGGGCTCTGACAGGCCCTGAATCATGCCTTTCAAGGAGCGGTTGAATCTCTCAACCAGACCATTACTTTGGGGGTGGTAAGGTGTGGTGAACTTGTACGTTACCCCACACACCTTCCACAGAGACTTCATATAAGTTGATATGAAGTTTGTACCTGTATCAGATACCACTTCCTTGGGGAACCCCATGCGGGTAAAAACCCCCATCAAGGCACGTCCCACCATGGGGGCAGTGACCGTCCTTAGAGGAATGGCTTCTGGGTACCGTAGGGCATGGTCCACCAAGACCAGGATGAACCTGTTGCCCATGCCTGTCTTGGGATCCAGAGGCCCCACAATGTCAATTCCTAGCCTTTCAAAGGGAGTACTGACTACAGGTAAAGGTTGGAGGGGAGCTTTGCATTTCCCCCCACTCTTGCCACTTGCCTGACAAGTCTGACAAGACCTACAATAAGCAGCTGACTGATTGTGCATCAAGGGCCAGTAAAAGTGGGAGACAAGCCTCTTATAGGTCTTGTCCTGCCCTAGATGTCCTGCCAAAGGCACATCATGAGCCAAACCCAGTAGGAAGGCCCTGAAGCACTGGGGTACCACCAGCATACGAGCTGACCCAGGCTCAGGAACCTTAGGCTCACTATACAGGAGGCCATCCTCCCAATATATCAGGTGAGTACCTGGCGCCTCGCCAGCCGCATGGGCTGCAGCCTGCTGCTGCAGCCCCTCAAGAGTAGAGCACTCCTTCTGCGCTGTGCAGAATGCTTCCCTGGTGGGTCCCCCTTCCTGCTGCCACTGTGACAGCTCAGGGACCTCCCCCAGTTCAGCCACCTGCTCCCATGTAGGTTCCGGGGCGTCACCCTCAGGCTCTGCCTCCTCCCGGACCATGGGAACTTCTGGGGCCCGCTCCCCCTGCCCTTCCTCTTCTTGGCGGTCCCCTGGGCCACTGTTTCAGGCTCCAGGGGCTCTTGACTACCCTGATTGGCTGCCATAGACCGGGTGGATACGCATACCCACCCAGGCAGACCCAACATCTCTAAGTGAGACCTGTGTTCCACCTCCTTCCAAGGGGAATCCTCCAGGTCATTGCCTAGCAAACAATCAACAGGCATGGTTGGACTCACAGCTACTTTCCAGGAACCTGAGACCGCTAACCCCTGCTTACCCCCTTGGTAGCTTGGCAGAGCAGTAGGCTTAACCTCAGAGTGCTAGGTGTAAAGTATTTGTACCAACACACACAGTAACTTAATGAAAACCACTACAAAATGAAAGGAAATATTTATCTAAACAAAACAAGACCAAAACGACAAAAATCTGACATACACAAGTCAAGTTATGAATTTTTAGAGATTAAACTCAAAAATAGCGCTTAGAAACAAAAATGCTTCAATGAGATGTTAACACGGCGTCGTGACGGAGTCGTTCCCAACAAGCCGACACCAGCGGCCCCGTACACGGAGTCGTGTAGACCCCCAAGTACAGTACCTTTGGTGAAGAGTGAAAACAAGCCGATGCGTGAAGTCGGGGATCGCGGCGTCTGTGCGAAACGTTGAATCCGTGCACTTCGAGCGGCGTTGGTCACGACGTGGTGCGGCGACTTCCACGGAGTCGTGGACTTCAGCGGAGCTGCAGCGGCGTTGGGCCTGCGGAGAGCGTCACGTTCCAGCGAAGGTCACGTGTCAGGTGCAGGCGGCGTCACCGGATTCAGCAGCGGCGTCGGTCCGGAGTCGTCCGAAGTCGATTTCCTTGGATTTCCACCAGCTTTCCTTTCAAGGGCCCAGGGACTGGATCGGGCACCACTTGTCAGTGCAGGAGTCTCTCCAGAGACTCCAGGTGCTGGCAGAGAGAAGTCTTTGCTGTCCCTGAGACTTCAAACAACAGGAGGCAAGCTCTAACTCAAGCCCTTGGAGATTTCTTCACAAGATGGAAGGCACACAAAGTCCAGTCTTTGCCCTCTTACTCTGGCAGAAGCAGCACTGCAGGAAAGCTCCACAAATCACAGTCAAATGCAGGGCAGCACTTCTTCCTCAGCTATCAGCTCTTCTCCAGGCAGAGGTTCCTCCTGGTTCCAGAAGTGTTTCTCTAGTCTGTAGATTTGGGTGCCCTTCTTATAACCATTTTAGTCTTTGAAGTCACCTTTCTTCAAAGGGGACTCACACCTACTTGTGAAATCCTGCCTTGCCCAGGCAAGGCCTCAGACACACACCAGGGGGTTGGAGTCTGCTTTGTCAGAGGCAGGCACAGTCCTTTCAGATGAGAGTGACCACTCCACCCCTCCCTCCTAGCAGAGATGGCTAATCAGGAAATGCAGGTTACAACCCAGCTCCCTTTGTGTCACTGTTTAGTGTGAGTTGAAAAACAACCCAACTGTCAAACTGACCCAGACAGGGAATCCACAAACAAGGCAGAGTCACAGAATGGTTTAAGCAAGAAAATGCTCACTTTCTAAAAGTGGCATTTTCAAACGCACAATCTCAAAATCAACTTTACTAAAAGATGTATTTTTAAATTGTGAGTTCAGGGGCCCCAAATTCCACATGTCCATCTACTCTCTAGGGGAATCTACGCTTTAATCATATTTAAAGGTAGCCCCCATATTATCCTATGAGAGACAGGCCTTGCAACACTGAAAAACGAAGTTGGCAGTATTTCACTGTCAGGACATATAAACCACATTAGTATATGTCCTACCTTATCCATACACTGCACCCTGCCCTTGGGGCTACCTAGGGCCTACCTTAGGGGTGCCTTACATGTAAGAAAAGGGAAGGATTAGGCCTGGCAAGTGGGTACACTGGCCAAGTCGAATTTACAGTGTAAAAATACACACACAGACACTGCAGTGGCAGGTCTGAGACATGATTACAGGGTTACTTGTGTGGGTGGCACAACCAGTGCTGCAGGCCCACTAGTAACATTTGATTTACAGGCCCTGGGCACCTCTAGTGCACTTTACTAGGGACTTAACAGTAAAACAAATATGCCAATCATGGAGAACCAATTACGTACACATTTTAAACAGGAGCACTTGCACTCTAGCACTGGTTAGCAGTGGTAAAGTGCCCAGAGTAACAAAAACAGTAAAATCAGAGTCCAGCACACATCAACAACCTGGAGAACAGAGGCAAAAAGTTAAGGGAGACCACGCCATGATGAAAAGTCTAACAGTGTTGAATTCATGCTATAAGTCTAGATACTAATGAAGGATGAAATCAAAAAGTGGAGTGTAGAACTTTGAAGCAGGTTGTATAGTGGATGTGACTGAAGACAACTTGAAGAGATTCTTAACAGTTGCAGTATTAAAGGCTTCTGAGATATGGGTGGAAAAGAAAATGATACCTTGGATGTACCAATGCATTTTACAGGCTGTTATTCTCTTTCACTTGGCTGTACCAGAGTACAGATCATAGTTACTATGAAAAGTCTATTTTAGAGTTTTAGGGGCATATTTATACTTGTTTTGCACCAAATTTGAGTCATTTTTTTAACGAAAATTTTGTGCAAAATTAACTGCACATTTATATTTTGGCGCTAGACCCGTCTAGCGCCACATTTATGGAGTTAAAGTCATTCTTTGGACTTGGAAACTACTTTGCGTCAATGAGATGCAAAGTAGGCATTCCTGTGCAAAAAATGACTCCCCATGGACACCCACACCAGAGGGAGAGCAGAGGAGGTGGGACCCAATCCTATGTAAGTATAGGTAAGTACAGGTAAGTATTTATTTTTTAAGTGCCATTGGGGGCCTGAAATGGGCCCCCCTACATGGCACTGGGTGCAATGGCCATGCCCATGGGACCCTGGTTCCCTGTGCTGGCCATTGGTGGGTGGGCATGACTTCTGTCTTTTCTGAGACAGGAGTCATGTGGTGTGGATGGTTTTGCATCAGAAAATGACTCTAGGCAGGTTAGAGTCATTTTTGTTTATTCTAACCTGTCTAACGTCATTTTTTGGTGCAAAACCCCCTTCTTCCATACCGCCAACCCCACCCGACTAACGTGATTTTTTTCACACTAGCCGACCCTTTACACCAGCTTGTACCATTCCATAAAAATGGTGCCCGGCTGGTCACAGAAATGGTGCAAGCCGGTGCTAAATGTTTTGGTGCAAAACTGCGTTAGTGCAGTTTTGCACCAAAAGGTATAAATCAGGGCCTAAGAGTGTGGTTTGGCGTCGCCAAGGAGCATATAGACATAAGAGATAGAAGCGAGATAAATTCAAACGGTATAAAGAGCCGAATCAATCCAAGAAGAGTGTAGTCTGATATTATTGTAAATGTCAGTAATAAAGAAAGCAGAATATGGTAAAGTAGATAGCACATTAGAAAGATTAGTGAAAGAAACCTTGGTCAATTTCAAATGGGAGTCGTGATTGGAGCAGAAAATGTCATGCTGAAACAGTGAATCTGAACATATGCCCTGGCCACATACCCTGCGTTGCATAAGTATCATTCGTTGTGTGACTTTAAAAATTGGACAATACATTGTAGCTGGTATCGCGCAAGTGTATTTTGTTCGAGGACGTACCTCATACACATATGCGAGTATCTGACAGACGGCCACCAATGCATTATACATCTAAAACCCAGGAATGCAAGCAATTTTGCCTACATCTACTTTTACCATGCATACACTAACTATATTCAATTTATTTTATGTATAATGAGATGCGTATTTCTAGGTGCATGCTCTTGTCACTAGACTTGTTATCATACTTTCTTTCCAACTTCTTCATCTTCAATGTTCAAGCGCAGAACATTGAAATCGGTTCGGTTTCATAGACCACCTTGGCTTTGGTTGCCTTGTTAGAGCAATGGCTTTCCAGACGATGGTCAAAATAGGGGAAGAGGAAGTTCAAATCTGTTGATTTAAGTCAGAATGTAATTGGAACTCTAACACCACTCAAATAGCCACACTTCTTTGTGCATGTGAGTGTGGATATTGAATCACAACATTATCTGTTATCGGTGAGGAAAAGAAACAAATCTGGTCCCTGTGTCTAGTGACGGGGGGATACATTTTTTACGATGAAGAAACTAAAGTGATGGAAAGATACGCCTGTGGTCATTAACACTATTATGTAATTGCTAAAATTGGTACAAGAAGCACTTGCACCTTTTACAGCAATTGAGGTCATCAGGAACTCAGCACTAATTGCGGTTACACTGATCTTTGCACAGGGAGAACATAGGGGGTCATGGGCGGCCGCCAATGCGGCCGCACTCCCGCGGTGCCCATTTGGACATCCCCGCTGGGCCGGCGGGCGGAAACCAAGTTTTCGCCCGCCGGCCCAGCGGGGATGGGGGCCGCAACATGGGAGCCGGCTCCAAATGGAGCCGGCGGAGTTGCGGCCGTGCGACGGGTGCAGTTGCAGCCGTCGCGCTTTTCACTGTCTGCATGGCAGACAGTGAAAAGCCGCATGGGGCCCTGTCAGGGGGCCCCTGCACTGCCCATGCCAGTGGCATGGGCAGTGCAAGGGCCCCCAGGGGCCCCACGACTCCCCGTACCGCCAGCCTTTTCCTGGCGGTTCATACCGTCAGAAAAAGGCTGCGGTCGGGGGCAGATTATAACCGCCGGGGCTAAAGTGGCGGTATACCGCCGGCCCCGGCAGTGCGACCGCGGCGCTTCCGCCGCGGTCGTAATAGGGCAGGAAGCACCGCCAGCCTGTTGGCGGTGCTTCCGTCATTTTAGCCCTGGCGATCTCGGACCGCCAGGGTCAAAATGACCCCCATAGTGTGGAAAAGGTGATATGTCCAAAGTGTCACAAAAACCATTCGTCAACATTAATCTTTAATATTGGCCATGCAAAATGTACACTTGGTCTCGGCTATGTTTTTGCACACAAGTTGTATATTTCAGAGTGACAATTGCAAATAAAATATGTAAATATATTTGCGCTCATTAATGTCGTATTCATTCTCTGTTCTGTGCATGTAACTTACATACTACTAAAAGTCGGTGGCTTGTTATATGTGTGCATGCGTTTTATTTGTTAGCAGAGACCTAGCTGGGATCCATAGTGAACTGTACATTAGTGAAGAGTACAACTGGTGCTAGATATTAAATGAGGATCTAGACAGGACAATCACTATTATATTACACACATTTATATTTGTAATACATTTCACATAGTTACATTTTAGGGACGTGAAGATCAAAAGGCTAAGTTAGATTGTGTTGCGTTGGATCCCTGCTGTAAACTAGCAGGGTGCCCACCCTGCCAACCTCACAGACTCCTGCCACATTTAGTGGTGGATGAGTCACTGATTGCATGCCACGGAGGTCTTAGCCGGCTCTGCCGGAGTGTAATCATTGCCAATGGCCCGTCCACCTCATGTCTATCGTCTTCAGTGCCAGCTGTTTTATAATGGAAAATATATTTATATAGTTTTACTGAGCGAAAGAATAGCTGATGTTTCGATGTATATTTTTCCACGTCAGCCCTCAGCTGTTTTTTTCTTTTCTTATAATACTTTATCAAGTGAAAAATCGAAGTAACTTGCGTCGGTCGTTTTCTTGTGCAGCCTGAATGAAACCTGCTTTTGCCTTTGACGAAATAGTGAAGATTGGAGAACTATTTTTAAAACGACCATTTGAGCGCCGTTGCTTCTAATGCTTAAAATGAAAAGAAAACTGATCTGAAGTTAAATGGACTGAAGAAAGGAACGAGTGTGACAAAGGGCACCACACCGTGTTTTACAGCACATTACTTGTCGCTGTGAGTTCCAGAAATTATAATCGTGAGACATCAATGACACGTTTCACCACAGCTGTTGTAAAATACTGTCAAAGAGATGCCTGACAATTACAACTGCACATAAAGCATGAGCTTCGCTTTGGATAAATCGCTTCGCTCCTCCTCGCTCAATTGCAGATGACGAGGTTGATGGTGCTCGCGCAAGTAAGAGACTCTAACAATGACCTCTAAATAGCTGTCTTCCTAATTCCTTTTTCTTGAGTTCTCATTTTTTGTCAGTTGAGAGTTGGGATGTTCTTTTCCTCCGAGCAAATCGTGCATCAAATCTATTTGGAGACCTGCCTAAAATAGATGTCTTCCTCCCTAGGGCACCTTGGGAAATCCAGACCTTAGCTTTTTCTTGCAGGTATCATGTCTTCCTCTCCAGGGCACCTTGAGGAAGCCATGCCTTGACTTTCACTTGCAGGTACCTGGAGTACCTCGAGTGTGACGAGTGAGTTATAAATGTACCCTTCATTCACCTCTGTCCCTTTGATGGATATACTTTACTTGAAAGGCAGATTTATATTTCTAAAACTGAAAATATGGTATTTTGTGCAATAAGTGATAACTCACCTCTGTGGGGTCTATGAAGGTAGATTAGCCGAATAACTTTAAAATCGTAATTGATAGCTCAACTATGTTGTCAGAGGTGAATATAATGCAGTGAGGCAAGATGCAGTCAATGTGTAATAGTATTATACCTTTATAGAGTGCATGGTATAACTCGATAGTTCAATTGGGCAGGCTGCTATTTTAGCTCCAAGAGGCCTACTGCTCTAGCCTAGAAGATAACATAAGGAAGCATAGCGTAACTTGGTGTAACATAACATTTATGACAACATAACACAATACCAACGTAACATACCATAAAAGCGGTATCAGTAAAGCTGGGTGCTTTGGCTTACTGCCACATTAATATTGTTTTTAGAACTGTGATGGATTGCCTGTGCTTAATTGTGCTTTTTGATAAAGTCTGGGATATAGACTGGAGGATTTCTCAAGCCTGCAAAAACATACATAAAACAGGAACCGCACCAGGCCCTGCAAACACAATCACTTAAATAAAGCTTATGAAAGACATAGCCTGTAATTGCCGAGTATTGTGGAGGGTGTAGGTGAAAGGTTACTGATGGAGTTTTAAGAAGCTATACCACTGCAGCAAGAACGATTACTGAGGCATTGCAGCTTAGGTATCTGGTTGAAAAAGTACATCATCTGAGTAATACAGAACGTATTACATTACACTAGTAAGATTATACGAATATGGGCTTTATTATTTGAAGGTGTCCTGCTTTAAAGACTACACACAGACAAGGATCCTCACGATGAACACCCTGACCCTCATGAACGCAGCCAGTGCACTTTCACACAGTTGACTCTACAGTGCCCAGACATGGCAGAATGCATAGATTCGCATTGTGAGCCAGTGGGAATGGGCTCCTTCCCTTTATGGTGCTGGTAATAAAGCTGGTACCCCACAACAATAGATCATCACCCACCAAGCATGAATAATTCCTGGGTCCGATTATGGGAACGGTAGTTGCCTCTGATGAAACGTTTATCACTTTGGGTCTATGCTTGTTTCTCAACAAGGTTTAGAGAACTGTTTGGTAAGCGGCATCCAAAATGAAGTACAGCATGTCAGGTTAAGCATGCCCTGAGTCTCCTGCAGAAGAGAACATATCTCTTCTGCCCGAAAGAGAACATGTGGAGACAGAAGGCAGATTGCTAGAGTACTAATGTCTTCAGCCCTATCCAATTTCTGATAGAAGCGTGATCCGAAACAGCAAGACTACCACGAGTCAAGCAAGTCAGCAGTGAGTTGGCCTTTACATTCATAATGGAAGAACTGCAATCTATCAAAGATTATTCACTCAAGGATGACAATGGTGGTTCCTGAAGACAAGCACAATTGCTCTCCTTGGAATAGAGGTCTTTAGTTAAACACGTTTCTATCACATTTCTCCTAATTGATAAGTTGTGGGTTAAAGTGGGGCCTAGTCCATTTAGTTCTTATTTACCCCAGCCCACGCTTTCCAAGGGGCATTTTCTGTGCCCCCTGGAGACCCTCTTTCTGTCGCAACACCCTGTTTGGCCTACTACTCAATCAAACAATCAATCATAAGACTTATAAAGCGCACTAATCACCCGTTAGGGTCTCAAGGCGCTGGGGGAGGGGGGAAATTAAAAATCATAAAGCCATGTCTTTAGGTGTTTCCTGAAAGATAGTAGGTCTTGGGTCTGGCGGAGGTGAAGTGGTAGGGAGTTCCAGGTCTTGGCGGCCAGGTGGGAGAAGGATCTTCCTCCGGCGGTGGTGCGGCGGATGCGGGGAACGGAGGCGAGGGCGAGGCTGGCGGAGCGATGGTTGCGGGTGTGGGTGTGGAAGGTGAGTCTTTCGTTGAGGTAGGCTGGGCCTGCGTTGTGGAGGACCTTGTGTGCGTGGATGAGGATTTTAAAGGTGATCATCTGTGGTATTGGTAGCCAGTGCAAGTCTTTGAGGTGGGGGGTGATGTGGTAGCGGTGTGGGACATCCAGAATGAGTCGGGCAGATGCGTTCTGGATTCTCTGCAGCTTTGTTTGGTGTTTGATTGTTGTACCTGCATATAGGGTGTTTCCGTAGTCCAGTCGGCTGCTGACCAGGGTGTGGGTGACAGTTTTCTTGGTTTCTACGGGAATCCACTTGAAGATTTTGCAGAGCATGTGGAGGGTGTTGTAGCAAGAAGAGGAGATGGCGTTGACCTGCTGACTCATGCTGAGTGTGGAATCCAAGATGAAACCCAGGTTACGTGCGTGGGTGGTGGGAGGTGGTGCGGATCGTAGGTTGGTGGGCCACCTGGAGTCATTCCATGCTGAGGGGCTGGCTCAGAAGATGAGGATCTCTGTCTTGTCTGTGTTTAATTTGAGGTGGCTTGCTTCCATCCAGTCGGCGATGGCTTGGAGTCCATTGTGGAGGTTGTGTTTTTGCAGCTGTTGGGTCTTTCGTGAGGGAGAGGATTAGCTGAGTGTTGTCTGCGTAGGAAATTATGTTGATGTGGTGTGTTCGTGCGATGTTGGCGAGTGGGGCCAGGTACACGTTGAAGAGTGTGGGGCTGAGTGACGAGGCTTCTGATAGGAACGGTGGGAGGCGGACTCTCTGGTTTCTGCCTGAAAGAAATGATGAAATCCAATCGAGTGCTTTGTTGTGGGTTCCGGCGTTATGGAGGCGTGTGTGTAGAGTGTGATGACATACCATGTCGAAGGCTGTGGAGAGGTCCAGGAGGATGAGTGCTGCTGTTTCTCCTTCATCGATCATGGTCCTGATATGTTCTGTGGCAGTGATAAGTGCGGTCTCGGTGCTGTGGTGTTAGCAGAATCCGGATTGGGAGGTGTTGAGTGCCTTGCTGTCTTCCAGGGATCGAGATAGTTGGCTGTTCACGATTTTTTTGATTACTTTGGCTGGAAATGGGAGGAGGGAGATTGGTCAGTAGTTCTTTGGGTCGTCTGGGTCTGCCTTGGGTTTTTTCAGCAGGGCGTTGACTTCAGCATGCTTCCAGCTTTCTTGGAAGGTGGCTGACTTGAAGGAGCTGTTGATGGTGTTGCAGAGGTGGGGAGCAATGATGATATTTGCTTTATTGAAGATGTGGTGTGGGCAGGGGTCTGAGGGTGATCCGTAGTGGATGGAGGCCATGGTGTTGGGGGTGTCTTCTTTGTTGACGGGGGTCCATGTGCGGAGGAGG
This sequence comes from Pleurodeles waltl, assembly GCF_031143425.1. Classification (NCBI taxonomy): domain Eukaryota; kingdom Metazoa; phylum Chordata; class Amphibia; order Caudata; family Salamandridae; genus Pleurodeles; species Pleurodeles waltl. The sequence continues at coordinate 1,679,566,587 of NC_090444.1, read as the reverse complement.
TGGGTGTTGCTTGGGGGGTTGGGTTTGTTGGTGTTTGTAGTCAGCTGTTGGGTTTGGGGGTTGAAGCTGTTGTGGATTTCTTCTATCTTTTGATGGAAATGGGTTGCGAGTGAGTTGCAGAACTCCTGTGATGGCGGAGGTTCGTTGGAGCAAGTCTTGGCAGTGGAGAGCTCTTTGATGATGCCGAAGAGTTCTTTGCTGTTGTGAGCATTGGTGTCAGTGGGTTGATGACTGCAGTTGTAAATATATCATTACATGAGGGCTGAACCTGAAACTGAATGGACGCACGGCACCCATAATATTCACTTAGCCCAATACCTACAGAGCTATGTGGTCCTTTATTGCCACATTTATGCTGAGGTTTGACTTTGCCACACACAAAGCTCCTTACTACACTATGCTCTTTAGCTGGCTTCCCCTCTGCATGATGACAGCTGGCCATTTTGTATACTTCAAAGTGACATTTCCTCAAGCTTGGGGACACTGAGCTCTGAGACCGCAACTCAACTTAGTCATTTGAGGTTATTGAAGGGACAGATGCATTGGATCTGGTGGAGGGTGGCTGTTTGACTCTGTGTGCATGAGGTTAATTGGATGCAGCCTGGGGCTGCTTATAGCCTCCAGGGCTGGAGATATGGGGTGAGGCGGGGACCCCCAGCCCTCTGCACCCTAGACTGGATTTATTCACCGTCGTCCATGGACCTGTGCGCAAGTTAAGATCTTTACTACGGTTGGCCATCTTCAGCTGTTGGATCATTTGCAACGGGTCTGCTTGTGCCCCTCCCAGCTGGACTTTCCCCTGGGGAGTGGTGGGACTGAATGCTACTGCTTGCCTCTCTGGATCAGCTTGGCTGAACATAAGAGACTCTTGCAGATAGTATGCTCCTCTGGCCTGTCAGCACATTTGAAGGAAATCTTAGGAAATCTGAGGACTGGCAAAACTCTGGCTAAAGTCCTTCATAGATCCTGGTCTAGTGATCACATTGTTTCCGGGGCAATCGTACATAGGAACAGAAGTTGTTCAACAGGTGATGACGTCTTTCTTCTCTTTGCTTTACAGATCCACATAACCTGCACCCCCAAAGGGGTTTGCTTCCTATTTCGACTCAATCGATCTTCTTTGAATTGAGGGAGGCCACAGGCGCTTTCTGGATGAGCCGTTCTCTGTAGAGGGCATAGTGAAGGTGATTAAGGAGTTACCTGGAGACAAGGCATGGGGTCTGGACGGCATTACGGCTGCCTTTTACAAGGGGTATGCATCTGAATAAGCCCCACACTTGCTTGAAAAGCACGCTGAAGTACTGTAGCTGGGAATTGTTCCCTCCTATTTGCGCAAAGCGCTGATTGTTACTATCTTGAAGTTCAATAAAGCCCCCCAAATCTGCAAGTCTTTTCACCCACTCTCTGGGATTAATATTTATAAGATTCTGGCAAAGTTAATAGCTGCCTGCTTATTGCCATTATTACTGTTGATTACTCGTCCTGACCAATCTGGATTTGTGCCGGACAGATCAAGGACCCACAACCTATGCACATTCTTTGCTGTGGCACAGTGGCACAGTGGATTGAGCCGACTTGTCAGGCAGCTGCTGGTTTTCTGGACCCCACAAAGGCATTCAACTCACTCAAATCTCAATACATGTTTGATCTGCTGGCTCACCTTGGCCGTAGCCCCAAGTTCCTCCACCTAATTGGCCTCATACCTATAGCCTATGGCTCAATTGAGCATCAATGATGTGATCTCAGACCGATTCCTGGTGATGAGGGGCACCTATCCTATTTGCTGCTGCCATGGAACCTCTTGTCGCAAGGCTTCGCAAACATCATCCTAAGAGGGGACTTGTAATTACGCCCGGGCTATGTTGGTATCTTTATATACTGATGATGTCACCCTTTACATTAACAACTCATGTGATAATTTAGATGCCTAATTTGTAAGTTTATTCACTTTGGCAGCCTTTTAGGTATTTTGATTGAGTGGGCCACATCTATTATATATCCACTTACAGATATGAGTGGGGAGTATAACTTGGAATTCCCATTATGCTGGGCAACATAACCGGTTTGCTATTTAGGAATTTGGTTAAGTAGTGACATGGATGAGTTGTGGCAAGCCATTTATGGTTGGGCCCTCACATGGCTGGAGGACCATCTGTAGAGGTGGCACAGGCTGCTGTTCTCCCTGATGCACTGCCTCGCTATTACTAAAATGGTGGTACTCCCCAAGCTTTTGTATTTAATTGTACACCTTCCTTTCCCACTGCCACTCACTTTTGGCCACAAATTGAGATGTATCTTGGCCAGAAAGCCGCCTAGAGTCAGGTGGGGTGTTCATATGCTCCTGTTTAAGCAGGGTGGCCCCGGACCCTCTGATATGGAACTTTAATGCCAATGTGGGGGGGCCCAGTTTACGCATTTCTGGATTCACCCCATACAGTACCAGTCCCACATAGCCCCAGAATATGACAAGGTGCACCCTTGCCCTTTGAGTATGGCTGGGTATCATCCTTCCCACCACCAGCGAAGTAGAGTAAATGCTGTCACCCACAATGTGTGGGCCTGGATTGAGCTCTGGCATCGAGCCCAAGTCAAACATTTATTTGCCCCTTCAGTGTCCCTGTCGAACAATCCTTTTCTACCCTTAACCCTTGATGCTGGAACCCACACTAGACTCCAGTCCATGCAACTGACTAAAATGGGGGTAGTATATCTGGATGGATCCTTTGAGGAACCCAAGCAGGTCCTGCAGAGACCAACAGACTCCCTGCTATGCAGATTAAGTTATCATCGGGATGGCTGCACAGTGTCCAGTGTAGTACCTTCTCACAGGCCCCCGAGAAACTACAAACATTAGAGGTGAAACCCAATACACCTTCCCCACACCGCTTAATTACAAAATTATACATCACAATCCAGGGTCAGTATGTAAACTCCAAGCTCATCTGCAGTGGTCTGATGACCGGGGATCCCTGATTATGGATACCCAAAAGAAATACTCTTGTATGCAATTGCTTGCCCTCTCCCCCAACTACCAGCTACACCTGCTTCTTTTTAAATTCTTTCACAGATTGTATTACTCCCCTGTGCACTTACATACTATTGGCCTACACTACATACAATGCACAACTGCTTGCACAGACTTCTTGCATCTGGTGTGCTGCTGACCCAGAATTAGGGTGTTCTGGGTGGAAGTCTTTGATGCTTTAGAGACTATTATTGGGTATGATATTGAGTATTCCCCCCTGCTTGCATTACTGAACTTTGAAAAAATATACCAGATAATGCATTCAGGCTTGTCGCCATGCTCCTTCTCCTGGTAAAAAGTTGCGTGGCTATGTGCTGGTGGACACGCTGACTGCCACTAAAGTTGTACTGGCTGTGCAATGCAGCATATTGCCAAGAACAATTACAGGGATCACATGCTGGAGTGCTGTTGCCCTCAGGAATATCTGGGTGCCACTGAATTTCTATCTCACCATGCTGGCAAGTGAATTGACAATGCCCGCATCCCCCTGAAGTGATTAATAGAACTTTGATGATGCCACTGAACACATAGGGCCTCATTCCAACCCTGGCGGTCATAGACCGCCAGGGTGGCTGTCCACGGAAGCACCGCCAACAGGCTGGCGGTGCTTCATGTGGAATTCCGACCGTGGCTGTAAAGCCGCGGTCGCCCAGCCGGGTCCGGCGGTTTCCCACCGGATTAGCCCCGGCTGGGAGAATCCTCCATGGCCATGGGGATTCCGACCCCCTTCCCGCCAGCCTGTTTCTGGCGGTTTTCACCGCCAGAAACAGGATGGCGGGAACGGGTGTCGTGGGGCCCCTGGGGGCCCCTGCACAGACCATGCCACTGGCATGGGCAGTGCAGGGGCCCCCTAACAGGGCCCCAGCATGATTTTCACTGTCTGCTTAGCAGACAGTGAAAATCGCGACGGGTGCAACTGCACCTGTCGCACCCCTGCAACACCGCCGGCTCCATTCGGAGCCGGCTTCTGTGTTGCAGGGACTTTCCCGCTGGGCCGGCGGGCGCTCCCTTGGCGGGCGCCCGCCGGGCCAGCGGGAAAGTCTGAATGGCCTCCGCGGTCTTTTGACCGCGGAGCGGCCAATTGGCGGTTTTCGCTTGGCGGGCGGTGCCCGCCACCCGCCAATATTGGAATGACCCCCATAATCCTGGTATATTCATCTCGCTGGACTTTGACATCTATGTGCATGTCCTTCCAAGATTGTGATATATTAGATCAGTGCTCCCCTTCTCTTTTCTTCTCCCCCTCTCCCTGTCCCACCACCCTCCTTCCTGTCTTCCTCCTCTTCTCATCTGCAGCTGCATGGCTAACACTTCTCAGTACTGCCCACTTTTGATGTAATGTTGTACCTGTCTACAACCACTGGCAAATGCTGCCCCTTCCTTCTACTGTGTTTAAGTATTGTGGTTTTATGCAAAACTTAGGGACATATTTACAAGAAAGTGGCACATCGGTACCGATGCAGCACTTTTCTTGTGACACCCCTGCTCCACCAACGACACCATGGCTGTGGCGTATTTACAATGTGGCGCACCATGGTCATCATTAAGTCAATATTGTCAACATGCTTGATGCTATTGTGGCGCTTTGCTGCACTAATGTCAAAATTGTAACGATAGTGCAGCAAAGCACAGGGAGGCCCATTGATAAACTCCAACTCTGATCAAGCTTTGAAAATGATGGAAAAAATTAGTAAGCATTTTGCAAGGTTTAACCCTATTTGGCTGTGTACAACAATGTTTGAAACCTCACCCTTCTTGTGAGCAATGAGGGACCGGATGGTACTGCACTATCAAGCTATCGGTTACCTTGTGCCCATTATTCTACAGAGTTCTGTGACTCGGTCTTGATAGTACCTCCTCCTTTAATTATTTCATCTCCCCATCACTTGTAATTGAAGGTCTTGTGGAAATATTGTTTATATAAGCAGCAGGTTTCCAAGATCAATCTTTAGGATTTCTGCTTTTCCAGTCAATCTCATACCACACCTGACCTTCCGCAATCAGGACTCAGGAATTGTCCAAAGTTTAGTTTGCTTTGCAGCATCGACAGACGCACTTGTTTGAGGTAAACATGTGATTATAGTGGAATGAGCTTTCTTTTCTAGTGGCACATGAAAGACCAGATGACCTTGTATGGAGTTGGGAAATTGCAAACATAACACTACAGGGTGAAGAAGATCCTCAACAAAGCAAGATCCAAGAAAGTGTGACCTGAATTTATGTGGGCTAGGTAAAGGGTGGTGTTAAGTTGAAAGCCACACTAGATCGACTTTCTTAAAATGAGGGGCCTCCATGTTTGTCAACATTTTTATTGAAGGTTACATCTGCTTTACAGGAATGCTTGTGTGCATCAATTACAGTTTGTTTTATTGATTTCCATATCTGATTTACTTCTGGACAAGAAGGCTTTAAAGGAAGAGTTTCAGGGCAAGTTTTTAGATGAGTAACAGTTAAACCAACATAAAGGAGAAAGCACAGTGGAAACATGTTTGGCATTATTGTAGAAGTAATCTACAATAGAGATACTGACTTGAAGAATACTTAACTATGGTCCAAAAATGGGAAGTGCACTGTGATTCCCAATTGGAAACTACAACTTTTAGGGAGGCAATGGAAACAGGCAATGTGTAAAGAATAGATAAACCAAGATAGAAAAAGTGGGAATTCCTTTGTTTGGGATACAATGAGTCCCTTTAGTTAGTTATCTACAACCACCGAAAGGGTGTTGTACCAAAGAATACATGGCAGTTCTGCCACAAGATTCATAGACATTTTTTCCCCATAGGTTCTTCTAAATTGGCATCAGCATTAACAACATATTGGTCAAAATTTCTCTGATCACATTTGGGCCCTTATTATGACATTTGTGGTAAATCTTGCTTACTGCCACGGTGATGGCCGCCAACATACCGCCACGGTGGCAAATATCCAGTCACCATAATATAACACACACACACCAATCTGACAGAATACAGCCACATACACAAATCCACCAGCCCAATGGTCAATGCTAAAGTGGTGGTCCCAACATCTATACCGTTACGCCAACAGAACAACGCCCACCACATTATGACCCACGAATCACCACGGCGGGCATTCAATGGCAGTAAGCCATTGGCAGCAAATACCGCTACTCTCATAATCGGCATCCACATACAAATCAACGCTATGTTGGCCAATACTAAAAAAAACACACCTGACACTCATACACATACCACCCACACCCACCCACAGCACTATAAAACACACAAACACATTACCCACAACCCTTTACAGACAACAATTACTGCCAAGAGATTGACAGGAACAGCACAGAGACAACTAGACACATGCACCACATACACTCATACATTCCTCATGCACCCCACAACACACACCCCACCACATTACTCAACACACTCTCACCAACACACACCTGATAACACCCATGTCCCCACAAAGGCACCCCCGTTTCACTGATGTGGAGTTAAGGGTCATGGTGGAGGAAATTGTCAGGGTAGAGCCACAGCTGTTTGGAGCACAGGTACAGCAGATATCTGTTGCCAGGAAGATGGAGCTATGGCGGAGAATCGTGGGCTGGGTGAAAGAGTGTGGGACAGCATCTAAGAACAAGTGACAACATCAGGAAGAGGTGGAACGACCTACAGGGGAAGGTATGTTCTGTGGCAGCAAGGCTCCAGCTTGCCATACAGAAACCTGGCAGTGGACCCCAACCTCCACCCCCACAGCTCACAGCATGAGACAAGCAAGTCTTGGCAATATTGCATCCTGAGGGACTCGCTGGAGTAGCCGGAGGACTGGACACTGGTAAGTCAATATTTACCACTTATCACCCCCCATACCTGCATGCCATCTCACACCCTCACCCTCACTCCCATCACTCCACTCCATCCCACACACTGCACCAATGCAGATGAGTAACCTCAATGCCAATCCCTGCATGCCATACCAATGCATGGCCAGCCCTCCCAGCCCTGCATGGACATCAATCACCAAAGCATGCACAGCATAGGGAAATTAACAATCACACAATACATCACCATACACAAACAAAGGTAGCAGGGCAACAGCAACGATCGAGGGAAAGCCAGGGATGTACAATATGTCACAGAGATGAAGCACAATACATCACTTATATCCCCACAGGTGCCCCAGCCAATGTCAGCTGAGAGGAGCTTCCACGACTATCTAGTCCCCCAACAGAAGTTGCCCCCAGTGATGACAGTAACTCTGGTATTCTGGATCTGAACCAACAACCTGGCCCATCAGAGACCACTGGACAGTCAGTCACCCAAGCCCACTCACAGTCCACCACAGAGCCTCCCCCATCAGTATCCAACACCACAGCACCCACCCAGCATACCCACACCTCTGTCCCAAGGTCACGTCAATCAGCAGTGTGCCCACCTGTACAGGGATGCCAGTCCACACCTCATACCTGAGACAATCAGGGACCTCGGGTCAGTGGCAGTGGGCACACTTTTCAGGGGATAGAGGCACAAGCCAAGATGGACACTGGGAGGACCGCTGTGCACTGGGGGAGGACAGACCCAAGGAACCGACTCTTCAGGACGTCCTCACTGAGATCCTGGGAGCCTACCAACATTCCTGGGCCAGATCCTTAACAAGGTGCAGGAGAACAGGCGGCTGCAGGAGGAACAGTATCAGGGGATCAGGGAGGACTTGCAGGCCATTGACACCACCTTGATCTCCATAGCAGGGGAGCAGACAGACATGACCAATATCATGAGGAAAGCAACATCACACCAGCGGGCACCTACCACTAGCCAGTCCATTGTCCAGCCCTACACTTCTGCTGCAGCTAGTAGGCAGGAGGCCCCGCCATAGGCCCCACAAACCACCAGCACCCTTCCCCCTGCAGAAGGTGAACCACCCACAAACATTCCCTGTGACCCAGACAGAAGCCAGGGACACTTGCCAAGACCACCACCAGGAAATGAGACTCTCCTGATTGTCGCCCTTGTGTCTCACTCTGTCACCTTGTCCACTATTGTTAGAAATTGAGTTTTTGGTTGGCAGTCAGGTTACCCCCTGTCTAAGAAAGGACCCTCACTCTAGTCAGGGTAAGTCACACACAATCCAAATTATCCTGTGACCACCCTCTGGTAGCTTGGCACTGAACAGTCAGGCTTAACTCAGAAGGCAATGTGTAAAGTATTTTGTGCAATAAATCATACAATGACACAATATAGCACCACAGAAATACACTACACAGTGTTTCGAAAAATATATAATATTTATCTGAATATTTGCAGGTCAAAACGATAAAAGATGCATTAAGAAATTGTAAAGATATCACTGGAAAGTGATATAAAGTGTTTTAAGTCTTTAAAAAGCAAACAAAGGCCCTCATTCTGACCTTGGCGGGCGGCGGAGGCCGCCCGCCAAAGTCCCGCCGTCAGGTTACCGTTCCGCGGTCGAAAGACCGCGGCGGTAATTCTGACTTTCCCGCTGGGCTGGCGGGCGGTCTCGTTCAGACCGCCAGCCAGCCCAGCGGGAAAGAGGCTTCCACGATGAAGCCGGCTCGGAATCGAGCCGGCGGAGTGGAAGCTGTGCGACGGGTGCAGTTGCACCCGTCGCGTATTTCACTGTCTGCGCAGCAGACAGTGAAATACATGTAGGGGCCCTCTTACGGGGGCCCCTGCAATGCCCATGCCAGTGGCATGGGCACTGCAGGGGCCCAGGGGCCCCGCGACCCCCCCTACCGCCATCCGGATCTCGGCGGTCCGACCGCCGGGATCTGGATGGCGGTAGGGGTGGTCAGAATCCCCGCGGCGGTGCAGCAAGCTGCGCCGCCGCGGAGGATTCAATGGGGCCGCGGTACACTGGCGGGACCCCGCCAGTGGTGCCGGTCCGACCGCGGCTTTACCGCCGCGGTCGGAATCCCCATTGAAGCACCGCCGGCTTGTCGGCGGTGCTCCCGCGGTCCTCCGCCCTGGCGGTCAAAGACCGCCAGGGTCAGAATGAGGGCCAAAGTCTCTTTCAAGCACAAAGTACCTGGTTGGAGTGAAAAATCTCCGCAAGGGGCCGCAGAGCAGGAGATGCATGGAAAATGGTGTGTGCGTCGGTTTCGCCTCTTCACACACAGACTTGCGTCGTTATTTTTCATGCGGGGAAGACGTTGCGGGGTTTTCAGATGCCCGGGGTCGGTGCATGGAATCCTGGGCTTCTTGACCAGCTGTGCGTCGTTCCAGTGGGCGATGCGGGGAAATTTATCCCTCACGGCAGACGCTGCGTCGATTTCTCCTCTGGAAGTCGGGCGGAGTTGTGCAGGCGGGTTGTGCGTCGAAGTTCCGGTTGCACCGCCGGCGCCGAGAGAAGTCCTTTTGGTCCTGAGACTTCAGGGAACAGGAGGCAAGCTCCATCCAAGCCCTTGGAGAGCACCTCTGCAGCAAAGCAAGAGAGCAGCAAGACAGCAGGGCAACAGCAAGGCAGCAGTCCTCTGTAGAAAGCAGTCAGGTGAGTCCTTTAGGCAGCCAGGCAGTTCTTCTTGTCAGGGTGCAGGTTCTGGTTCAGGTTTCTTCTCCAGGAAGTGTCTGAGGTGGTAGGGCAGAGGCCCTATTTTTATACCCAAATGTGCCTTTGAAGTGGGGGAGACTTCAAAGAGTGGCTTAGAAGTGCACCAGGTCCCCTCTCAGTTCAATCCTGTCTGCCAGGGTCCCAGTAGGGGGTGTGGCAGTCCTTTGTGTGAGAGCAGGCCCTCCACCCTCCCAGCCCAGGAAGACGCATTCAAAATGCAGATGTATGCAAGTGAGGCTGAGTACCCTGTGTCTGAGTGAATGCACAAGGAGCTGTCAACTAAACCCAGCCAGATGTGGATTGTAAGGCACAGAAAGATTTAAGTGCAGAGAAATGCTCACTTTCTAAAAGTGGCAGTTATAAAATAGTAATATTAAATCCAACTTCACCAGTCAGCAGTATTTTGTATTACCATTCTGGCCATAATAAATATGACCTTCCTACTCCTTTCAGATCAGCAGCTACCACTTCAACAATGTATGAGGGCAGCCCCAATGTTAGCCTATGAAGGGAGCAGGCCTCACAGTAGTGTAAAAACGAATTTAGGAGGTTTACACAACCAGGACATGTAAACTACACAGGTACATGTCCTGCCTTTTACCCACACAGCACCCTGCTCTAGGGGTTACCTAGGGCACACATTAGAGGTGACTTATATGTAGAGAAAGGGGAGGTTGTAGGCTTGGCAAGTACTTTTAAATGCCAAGTCGAGGTGACAGTGAAACTGCACACACAGGCCTTGCAATGGCAGGACTGAGGCAAGGTAAAGGGGCTACTAAAGTGGGTGGCACAACCAGTGCTGCAGGCCCACTAGTAGCATTTAATCTGCAGGCCCTGGGCCCATACAGTGCACCTTACCAGGGACTAATAAGTAAATTAAATAGTCCATTTGGGTATGATCCGATATTACCATGTTTAAAGGGAGAGAGCATATGCACTTTAGCACTGGTTAGCAGTGCTAAAGTGCACAAAGTCTAAAAACCAGAAAAAAACGAGGTCAGAAAATGAGAAGGAGGAAGGCAAAAAGTCTGCGGATAACCATGCAGAAGGGCCATTTCCAACAACTATGAAAAGCCTTTGTTCCCCTCCCTATGGCCCCTTGGACACTGAACCTGTGCTACAAACAGACTAGAACAATATCCTGGACTTTCCTCCATCATCACCCAATTCCATTGCACTTTTCCCTCAATTTCATAGCACTACAATAAACACCCATGAACACAACATAACTACTAGTATTTTATGTGTTGAAAATGTGCATTTATAGAAACAGTCACATCTAGTGCAAATGATCTGAATACTGTGAGAGCACAGAAATAATGACTTGTAGCTGTCTGTACTCATCACATCAGTACACAGGTGTGATCTCACAAAATCTGTAAATTGACAAGCCATAGGTGATAGTAAGTTGAGATGCAATGGAAGTTAATGCCATCATGCTACAGCCACACAGAAAACATCAATAGTAAGAGGAATGGTCAGTTGCACTGTCTCACCTGTGTGTCATTGGAAGTATTGACATATAATTGATGTTCTGTTGTCATCCCCTGCCTCCTCATCCTCACTGTCCTCAGGGTCCACTGCTGCCACAGGGGCATCTCCAGTCTCCTCCTCCTGCAGAAAAAGTACATGCCGTTTGAGGGCTAGGTTGTGCAACATGCAGCATGCCACTACTATCTGGCAGACCTTCCCGGGTGAGTATCCACCTGTCAGATGGAGGCACCTGAACCTGGCCTTCAGGAGCCCGAAGGTCCTCTCGATGATCCTTCTGGTTCACCCATGCGCCTCATTATAATGTTCTTCAGCCCCTGTCCTGGCATTCCTCAGGGGTCAGCAGCCATGATAGGTTTGGGTAGCCAGAGTCACCTGCAAGTATTGAGGGAAAACATTTATCCTCACATAATGATTTGGGGATTACACCTGAAGGCATACAGTAACATACAGTGGGTGGGGACCATGGCTCACCTATTAGCCACACCCTGTGCTTCAGTATTGGGCCATCACATTTGGGATGCTGCTATTTCTGAGAATAAAGGCGTCATACACCGACCCCGGATACTTAGCATTGACATGGAAGATGTACTGGTCCTCTAGGCACATCATTTGCACATTCAGTGAGTGGAAACTCTTCCGATTCTGGAACACCTGTTCATTCTGGCAGGGGGGGGACTAACGCAATATGTGTCCTGTCAATGGCCCCAACAATATTGGGGATATGTCCCATTGCATAGAATCTGGTCTTCACAGTGTCCAGATCTTCTACCTGGAGGAAAGCTATGTAGCTGCACATGTGTTTCATGAGGGCAGACAAAACTCTTGCCAGCACGATTGAGAACTTTGGCTGTGACATTCCTGCTGCCATCCCCACTGTCACTTGGAAAGAACCAGTTGCCAGGAAATAGAGCACTGATAGCACTTGCACAAGTGGGGGGTCCCAGTCAGATGACATATAGCAGATCTCAGGTCAGGCTCCAATTGGGCACACAGCTCTGTGATTGTGAACCTGTCCAGTCTATAGGTCAGTATAATGTGCCTGTCCTCCAGTTTAGCCAAGTCCACAAGGGTTCTGAACATGGGGTATGTCTCCTCCTCCTATTTATCCACACCAGTAGGTATCTAAGGGACACAAGAGTGAGTAGGCTCTCACAATTTGGACAATGGAACACCAACCTCAGTGTACATAGTGCATGTATGTAATGGGACAGTGGGAATGGCGAGGTATGTGCTAATCTAGGCTGTGATGCAGTTAAGCATGATATGACCATTGTCTGCCACCATGAAATGGTGACCGCCTGCCCTGTATGTATGGACAGGTGGAAGTGAGGTAACTCTGTCGACATTGGGTGTCGTGGCAGAAGGCGGTCTTGCACCACCATCCAATTCCTCATTCGATAATATGGGGCTCTGTGGAGTACAGTGGCCAAAGGGGATCTGAACCGGCAGTGACGGTGTACACCGCCGTGGACGTGACCGCTATTTTCTATCTGATTCCTCACTTGTTTCCTGACCTTCAACAGGTGAACACCTACACTGCATGTGCTGCGGTTACCTGTGCCTTGAACCTTCCATGGCCTGTGTGACCGAGGAAAGGGCCCCTGCCTTCACGTCGGAGGAGTCAGAGCATTTGGTGGATGGGGCCCTACCCCAGTACGGACTGCTGTATGGGCCTCCAGACCAACAGGGCACAATGCATGTGGGAAAGATGCATGGAGATGTGTGTGCAAGCATCGTGTCATAGTGGGAAATGTCTTGTGGTGGTGTACATGGTGGGTGCCCGCCAATGTGTGTACCAGTGGTGACGGAAACAGTATTAGTGGGCTGTATGTGTGACATGCTGGATTGTATTTGCAATGATGTCCTCCTGTCTGTTATACCTCTGCAGGTCAGAGCCACTCAAAAGAAGGGATTATGGCGTGCCATCGCCAAGGAAGTGTGGACCTTGGGGGTCTTTGGCAGGCGGAGCACCCACTGTCGGAAGCGGTGGGAGGACCTGAGATGCTGGGCACGGAAGAACGCGGAGGTCCAGCTGGGGATGGCCTCTCAACAAGGAAGGGGTGCCCGTCAGAACCAGACCCCCCTGATGGCCTGCATACTGGTGATGGCCTACCAGAACTGGATGGGCGCTTGAGGGCATCACAGCAGCCAGAAGGGGGTGAGTACAGTGGGCATTACTACAATAATTGGCAGGTGACATGGGATCCTGATGGTGGATGTGAGTTAGGGCCAGATGTATGAAAAGTTATTGCACTCGCAAACGGTACGATTCGCAAAAATCGGCCTTTTGCGAGTGCAAAAAACATGGTCGGCGATGCACGAAAGGCATTCGCAGACCAAAAATAAGAAATCGCAATTTTTGCAATATTTTGCGTTGCGAGCTGGTTTTGCGAGTCGCATTTTGCGATTTGGTATTTCCAGTAGGAAATTACAAGGCGCAAAATGCGATTCGCAAAATCCAAGTCACAAATAGATGCATCAAAAAATCGCAAATTGCGATTTTTCGCAGAATGGCATTTTGCACATGCAAAATGCCACTACGTGAAACCAGGTGGTAACCAGGTGCAACCTATATAAAGAGGCCCAGAATGCCTCAGACACTTTTCCACAGTGGCTGCATTCTACGTCATGGCGAGGAGGATGAGGATCTTGGCAGGTTTGAGGAGAGGGAGGAGGAGACAGGAGCGCATTTTCAGAGTGCGCATTACACTTTTTGACCTGACAGAGTCAAAAGTCAACCTGACAGAGGAGGAAGTATATGAGAGGTATAGGTTGAACTCAGCCATGATACTTGACCTGATAGCTGATCTACAACCCATACTGCAGTGCAGAACACTAAGGACTCACAGCATACCCACCCATGTGCAGGTATTATGCTCACTACACCTACTCGCCTCAGGGAGCTATCAAGGGGTCATAGCAGCAGCTGGAAGGGTATCACAGAGTACCCTCTCCAGATTTTTTAATTCTTTCATCAACGCCATGCTGAGCAAACTCCAACAGTACATCAGATTCCCCCACACCCCACAGGAAATACAGCAGACAAAAATAGATTTCTACCAGATAACACAGTTCCTCCACGTCCTAGGTGCCAAAGATGTCACACATGTGGCAATCTGTCCACCATCAGCCACAGAGTATGTGTACTGAAACCGTAAATACCAACATTGAATGAATATTCAGGTGATATGCAATGCCTCCTATATCATAACTGATCTTGTGGCCAGGTACCCAGGGAGCACACATGATTCGTACATCTTTTGCCGCAGCGGCATTCACACAAGACTGCTAGCTGGGGAGTTTGGTGAAGGATACCTACTAGGTATTTTCCCTCTGTACACTGGTGCATTTATGCAGTTGTGACGTCTGATGGCCCACTTACTCATTGTACCCTCTGTTCCTTCCAGGAGACAGTGCCTACGCATTGCGCACCTACATGATGACGCCCTACCTCAATCCCACAACACCAGCAGAACAGAGATACAATGCAGCACACAGGGCAACCCGCAACGTGGTGGAGCACACATTTGGCCTGCTGAAGAGTCACTTCCGGTGCCTCCACAAAAGTGGAGGGGCACTACAGTACAGTCCAGGGACCACATGTAGAACAGAGGCTACTTGTGCAATCTTGCACAATATAGCTACAACCAGGGGCATACCTATAGAAATCAGTGACACTGAATCAGATGAGGATGACGATCCCATACCACCTCTACAGCCAGCAGACAGGACCAGTGCAGCAGAGGAAAGACAATGACGTGCCGACATCACACACAACCATTTCAGACGTGAGTATGAATGACACAAATCCACTGACAACTGTACCTGTAGTGATATAAATGTATTACCTTACGTCAGGTAATGTATGATTGAGAAATAAATGAAACGGGTGATGTGACAAACGCAAATAAACTAATGACCAGAGTCATGCACTATTTCCTCATAGTGGCAACAGCAGTCTAATGGCGGCAAGAGTCACTTTTTTCGCCCACGCACACCACTCGGGTGCCCAGTTAAGTCACTGGCACCTCTATTGTCACCTTCAGTGGCAATGCTGTGCCTGGCACTGTGCCGTCTGGTGTCTGCTGCTGGTACGGCAACACTGCTGAGGCTTGAACTGTCCTCAGTGTCCCCCAAGGCTACTTCACTTGGAGTGGCAGATCTTTGTCCCATTATGTGTTCCATCACATTTGTGATATGAACTAGTCCCTGGACAACATCCCTGCTGCTATGTGCAGCCTCCACTTGCGCCGCCACTGCGAGACGGGCGATCAATGCAGTGGAATTTGCCATCCTGTTAGAGGACCTGCAGTAGCTGCCAAACATTGTCCGGAATCTGTGCTCCTGTCTGCGGCGGCTAACCCTCTCATGGCGCAGCTCCTGGCAGAGGTCACGGACAGCACTTGTTAGGTCCCTGGTGTCCTCTGAAGCCTGCACCTGTCCCTCACGCAGCTTTACAATATTGCCATTGAGTGCATCCAGTTGGCGATGCAGGCCCATCATGTTGCGGGTGTGTACGCGCAGGTTTCTGTCTAAACTGAGGATCCGCTTATTTTGCAGACACTGCTGCAACATAGCAGCTTCAAGGCCCCCGAATAAGGAGGGACCCTCACCTGCCTCATGATGTTGTGCCCGGGACTCCGTCGCAATCCTGCGTGGTGCTGTTGTTGGATGACCCCTGCCCTCCAGAATCTGGCTGTGCTCATCAGAGTCACCGCTGAACTCTGGCAGTGGCAGTGCCCTGGGCCTGCGTCGGACAGTGGACATGTGGAGGGACCCACTGGTGTTTCTATCTGAGGGCTGATGGGTGTCCGTCTCTCCTACACATGTAGATAGAGTGGCTGCTGGGCCTGGCCCACCTGCAACAACAATATGCAGCATGTCAGTTCTGTATGTTACATTATCTGTCAGAAAATGGCAATAAAGGTACAGGTACTGCTCTACACGGTGTTGTGTGTGTTGTGTTACCTTGGGTGTCACTATACTTCATTACATTGTTGTGCTGCTGTCAGTACTAGTTTGTGGACTGCCACTCCCATGATGCATTGTTGTGCTGCTTCTAAGATATGGACTGGGCTGCTTCACACACTGCTTGACATTACATGCTAATTCCTAAGGGGCTTTTGTGCATACACATATAGGGTTACAAAACATCATTGCACTTACCTTGGCTGGTACTCGGTGTGCCGGAGGTGTCGATGTCTGTGACCCCAGTCACAGCTTCAGGGAGGAGTGTGGATTCCACCAGGTCCTCCAATGGTGTTGATGGTGCTTCTGTTGGTGGTTCGCCACCTGTACCCCTGTCCTCCGCAAGTCTCCTTGCCACCCTCTCCTTTGCACAGGAGCGCAGGTCGTACCACCTTTTTTTTATTTCTTCGATGGAGCGCTGTGCCACTCCAATGGAGCAGATTTTGGACTGTATGTCCAGCCATAATCTCCTCTTTTCACTCTCAGGCACCTGGAGTGAACTTTTTCCGAACAGGCGGTCATGGCTCCTCACCACCTCCTCAGTTAGGACCTCAAGCTCCTGTTCACTGAATTTCAGCATGCGCTTCCTTTCAGCCTTCTCCTGTGCTTGTCCTGGGGTCTCCATCCTGGCTTCAGGTGTTCTTGCTCCTTCTGAGTGCTGCTCTGTGTGGCTGGGCTGCTCTCTCTCAGGATGCTGGTTTGGGTGTGGCACCTGGAACTGCCTGGGATGACTCATTTCCTGCTGGTGATGTCATCAGGCTCCTCCAGGTGTGCATTCTCGAACTTTCTCGCATTTTGTGATTTTTTACCGAATCGCAAAAAAAACGCAATT